>NW_018394078.1:0-11362 GCF_900095145.1 Mus pahari
AAAAAAAAAAAAAACATTTAACAAGATACATAACAGATATCACTTAAATAAAAGATCTTAACAGTACTATAAATTACATTTGATGATATATCAATAAACTATTAATTCTAGGTGTTATGTTTTATAGATTTCAAATAATCTGAACAGACTGAAAAACAGATATTGGACTGATAATTATCACTATTATAAAAAAGTAAAGGAGTTGGTGAGTTCATTACTGAGTCTTTCCAAATATTTAAAGAATTATCCCTATCATCTGGAAATCATTTAATATGTAATAAAAGAGAATATCTAAAACCTATATTTCAAAGTTCAGATTCACGTGCTACTAATGCTACATAATAATACCTAAAGAATATCTTCTATTGAACAGTCCTTAAGTCCCATTGAATAGCTGTTAGTATATCGTTGGGAAGAAAGGATACATAGCAAAAGCAATATCCTATTTTAAAAGAATAAAAGACAAACATGTTTTAATCATATCACTATATACAAAAATCATTAAAATTATAAAATTAAACACCTTTTCATAATTAATAAATGCTTTAATGAGCTATCCTCAAAGGGAAAGTATCTCAACATGCTGTAGGCCTTATATCACAAATATATAACTAAAATTATGCTAAAGAAAGGAAGGTTGAAATTGTTTCCTGTGTGATCAGATAAAAGAAAACAGTGTTCACACCACAGTACTATCATGTTAGCCAGACCAAGTGTGGACATTGACAAAATGAATATTAAACATAAATCAGTTAAACTGTCTTACCATACCATGCTGCAGACACAAATCATTAGGATCTCACCAAAATATAAGATAAAAATCAAATTACAAAAACAAGTACTGTTCTTATACTTTGACAAGATAGTGTAGAAAAAAATAAATAAGAACATCATCAGTTTAAACACTTTCAATAGTTTAAATATTTAAATAATCATATTTTAAATATTAACAGTAATTAATTATGAATTCATTCTCATGGAAATCTATGGATAAGTTGGATTGGTATGACAATGCTACTATTCCTGTCATTTATAAATGTTTTTGTCTTAAAAGAAGGAAAAAGAAAAAAATTAATTTACGTATAGAAGCACACTTATGAAATCACCTTCAACTTCTCTACTGGTACCCATGGAGGAAATTAACTTGTCCGTCATTCTAAAAAATACTGACTAAGTTCTAATATATCTGGATTCAAAAGGTGACTGAAATTATATTGCCACTCTGTGAAGAAATTAAAAGTATCACAAGATGAGTTTCTTACTGCTGTTCCAATGCAGAATGGCCAGCCATTAAGCTTTAAGCACACAAATAACATATATAAACACAACATGTTGTGTTCATATGTGTGTGCATATATATGTATATAATAATAATGTACCAATAATAGTCAAAGAAAAAGAATATCAACTTATAAAATGACAAGATGATCTGGATGCAGGAAAGGGCCAGAGTAAGTGACATGATTCTATCTCATTGAGAATATATTTCAATATTATATCATTTCACATTACGGTATATAGTTTTTCTGAACTGTGCATTAAAACAAAGAGCAGGGAAGTAGTGGATATAAATCTCTATGAAAAAACATGTCATAAGCATTGGTGCTGGTGCGCGGCTATCTATAACTCTAAATGTACAAACTCCTAGAGATGATTTGAATGAAATTGCCTCCATAGGAACTCAGGGTTATCACCATTAGAAAGTATGACCTTGTTTAAATAGGTGTGGCTTTGTTTGATTAAAAGACTCATGGGTGGAACAACAATATGAACTAACCAGTACCCCCAGAACTCGTGTCTTTACCTGCAAATGTATCAGAAGATGGCCTATTTGGCCATCATTAGGATGAGAGTCCCCTTCTGCTTGCAAACTTTTTATGTCCCAGTAAAGGGGAATGCCAGGGCCAAGAAGTGGGAGTGAGTGAGTAGTGGAGTAGGGTGGGGGGAGGGTATAGGGGACATTTGAGATAGCATTTGAAATGTAAATGAAGAAAATATCTAATAAAAAATTAAAAAACAAAAAGGAGACTCATGGGTGATATGCTTGGAGGGTTCACAAGTTCTAGCCAGCACCAGTGTCACTGTCTCTTCCTGATGCCTGTAAGTATAGATATAGAAGTTTTTGCTACCTCTCTACCATCATGTTTGCCTGCATTCCACCATGCTTTCCACCATGATGATATTAGGATAAACCTCTGAACTGTAAGGCAACATGAACTATATGTTTTTATTATTAAGAGTTGCCAATGTGGTCTTTCTTTGTCCCAAGAGAACACTGACCATGACACTTGTCTTCTGCAAATACTCTTATTCTCTTCCCCATTTCATATTATACATGAAAAAGCTTATCATATAATGAAAATGACATCAAAGGCATCTGTGTTAGGCACACTCAAAAAATGTAGGGTGGCAATAATTTATCAAGAGAATTTTTCAGTAACATCTTGGAAATTTCAAACAAGTAAATAACCAATTAAATATCAGGAAAACCACAAAAGCCTGACAGGTCTAGATAATACTACTTTTCACAAAACTGAATGGAAAATATCACTAAAGTGGAACATGATATTCAAATAAATATAACACATTAGGTGGTTGTCAAAGATTTGGTCAACTCATAGGAATAAAGCAAACCAAACTAGGGATTCTTATAAACTGTAATAATATATCCCAGTATAATTATGTAAAGTCTAAGGATGAGATTTTTCTTAGGCAAGAATGCTTAAAATCATCATTGGAGATTAATAAGTATTTATCAATTTGACTGAAAATAATAAAAACTTAGGATGAAAGTTGCAAGACAATTACTTAATTACATAGTTTTGTTTATGTGATTATCATAAAACATTAAATTGCTTGTGAAAATAGTTCTGAATTATAAATAATACATCAGAATAAACAATATAATATCAATATCTTACTAATTAATGACTATATTTGGAGTTCAAATATAAATAGACACATTAGAAAATGGAAGAAAATCTTTTTGTGTATATGTAAATATATATAAATATGTTCTTCAATAGACAGAAAATTTTTCCATAAGATTATTTTCATAGCTTGTGTTTGTGAGTAATCATATTTTAAAACTAATTTGAACCACTAAATTATAACTGTTTCAATAATTATCTTACTTGCTTCATATAAATATATACATGATAGCCTCACTATACACACTATAATATGTCAATATCAAATAAAACAAAGAGTAGATAGGTACAAATATATTTTAGTAATTCGTATTCATGTCTTCCTCAGATTACAAAACCGTATGTTTTTATCAAAATTTGAAAAGGTTTTTAAATTTTGTCACTAAATATTTAACATAACAATAAATTCTACTAGAAAAATAAAATATTCAATTATTAGTGGGATATGTTACTATGCTGGCCATATATAGCAGCTATACACAATATTAAATATACTGATTTATAATTTGTGACAGATTTCTGTATAACAATATAGACAGCAGAAAGATCAAGTTTGAAATATCTGGCTTTGTAAGAAGTTTGTAGATAATTTAAATTCTAAAATTTCCATAACTGATACTTTGAAATTTGGGGGGCCTAAGGCATTTCTGCTTATACTCATGATTTTTTGTTTGTTTGTTTTGTTTTGGGTATCACTACAAGTACTACAACCTACAGTTCCCATTTTAGCTGGTAGAAACTCAAATATAGTTATAAAGATTTGGAAATATCATTATCCTAAGTTTATTTACCTCTCATGATCTTAGGTTTTTTAAAAACAGCTATGAAATCTTTATAAACCTAGCACGCAGGGAGATATGCCATCTTGGATTTGGGAGGCACATGCTCTGTAATCACAAAAAAACATTTCAGTGCCAAGTTCTGAATAGAAATGAGAGCTGAGGGACTCTTCATCCTGATGTAAAGACAATGGAATGAAGAATAGCAGAGGAAAGTCCAAAGTCAATGTTACCATGGCTTACTGATGGTTGGAAACAAGGTTTCCTTTATTCTCCACAGCTATACTAAATTTGTTCCTAATAACTGTGCATAATATTGTTAAAACTGAAAATGAATGTCATTAATGTGAAATTTTTACACCCACCAAAAGATGAATACTAGAAGTTTCCACAACTGAAAATCCAAATACAACACAGGATTTCAAGACAGAATAAATTTTAGCTGTCGACAATCAGTATTAAAGTAAGCAAAATGCACATGGTCATAAAAATATGTGAAGTTTGAAAATATATGTAAATGTGACAGCACTGTCAGAAAATTAAAATAAGCACAAGACACCATGCAAACAAATGTTAAGATGCAAGCATTCTCAACAGGAGTAGAGCTGAACTAGTGTGAGATGCTTTATTGCTGCTGTCAATGATTTGCCTCGTTACTAATCCCATCATTCTAGGATTTTTCAGGGAAAGATATCAGCCAAGCTTTCAGTGTCATCTAGTTTTCTATCAAGCGAAAAGACAATCTGATACAATTATACCTCTAATTGTGGACAGATCATTCCTCACAGTGAGGTACCTCACAAATAGAAAGTCTAAAAATATCTTATCTTTCTGAGGTCTTATTTCTCCATTCAATATCAGGTTCAAAAGTGATGCATTTAAAATGATGGTGTGCAAACTACAGAAGGAGTTGTTTTGGTCTTTGCAAAACATTGACCAGGGCAGAATAGAGCAGACTTCTTCCATGGAATTTAGGCTCTGAATGACAGCAAGAGTTGCACTAATAGACACTTTTCTAAAACCTCCTAGTACTTTACTCACTGCATTGGTTTCAACTGAATCTCTACAAAGATGATTGGGCTTCATGAAGTGGAAAGTTTCAAAAACCAGGGATCTTTAATGAATCTGTTTTGAAAGTCTTATGTCTCTAAGTTGAGATAATTATAAAAGAGAGTTTAGTACAAAGAGACACATAGAGACTGAGCCATTAAAGAATGTAAAATTAGTGTTAAGAAATACCCTCAAATACACTGTGAACTTTCTATACTTCTGTCTCAGAAGATGAAGTTGGTTGACCTATGTAGAGACCTCTGACAATGTGTCTATGAGAATCATGAGGTAGAAAACAAAGAATTACTAGTGGAACTTACCAAGTTTTAAATAGATACTTAAAAAAGTCTTTTGGTGCAGGTATCACGTCTGTGTAAAGGAGAAAAGCACAGTCCTGGAGTAAGCCACCATCACAGTTTTCATTGAATTTTACTCTCCAAAAGCACACGTTTTCTGTTGAATTGCACAGAAGAAGTGAAAGCCTCAGGAGCAAAACTGTAAAAGTTGAAGTGAACATCATCTGTATATCAGTCACACTGAAAGGCTGAATTGTGCAAGAACCAAAAGTGTTACTCAAACAAACCTGTCATATGTATAATTATGCATAAATTTCTGCTTTTATTATGCTTGTGGCTGAAGAGGGCACAAATAACCCTCAGTTTCTTTGTTTCCAGTTTGTACCAAACTCTCAAGAGGAATAGAATATACCATGGCCTCGGGTTTTGCAGCTGCTTTTGACATTCAGGTGACAAACAGTTTTCAAAATATGTTATGAGAAAAATCTTCAGCTGCCTTGGGTGCTATTATTTCATTCAAGGCCCTGGGTGAGTTCCTCAGAGGAGAGACCCGTTTGAGCAAAATACCCATCTTAACAAGCCATTTGTATGACCACCTTCAATCTCATTAATGATCAGATTTCACAAAAGCATCAAAATCTCTAGAAAGCTCAAGACACATGAGCCATGATATGCTTCCTTCTCTGAGAAAAATATGGGTAAAATTGCAAACCTAGACCAGACCAGAGCATTCACCGTGTCCTATTCAAAGTACTCAAAACAAGATCTGTGTTCAGAATCTTAAAGCATTCAATGTGCTTCCCAATATAGAGAGAAGCAACTATCATGCCAATTCTATGCATTTGTCAAATTATGATGACCAAATAGTATCTGGTCTTTTGCACTCCATCATTATACCCACAGTTTCATATGTATTTCTAAAACATGGTTTCTCCCTCATTCCTCAATTCCTACTGATTTTCTTGATGTATTTTTTCACCTAGAGCATCAAGTCCCTTCAATGTTTGTTATGCATAGCAATTTCTTTCTAGAAATCACTTCTGTATTTCATCTCCTTTGGAAAACCTCAGGTGAGTAGACAGAAGCAAAAAGACACACCTATGATAGACAGAATCAGAGTTGAAAAAAAGAAGAAATTCATCATTTAAGGAAAAATTTGGAATTCTAATGTGCAGAATGTGTAGTACAGTGAGTACTTTCTGAAACTGCCACTACTGTTTTCAAAGAAAGTACATACTTTCACGAAAGACACTGAACAGGGACTTCAATGAATGTGGGAAAGCCAAGACTGTAGGTTTCATGAGGGATAGAGCACACCAAGAAAACAGGCCTACAAAATTAACTAAATAGGCTCACAGAGAAGGAAGGAAACTACAAGCAAAGGGCCTGCATTGGTTTGCACGAGGTACTTTTTCTATGTTATCAGTAATATTGTGGTGCTTTCTTTTTGCGGTTCCTAAGAGCAGGAATAGATGTGTCTCTGACTGCTTTGTATGCCTTTGTTATGATTTTCCTAGTCCTGGATTGTGTTGTCCAACCTTAATCTAAGGGTGTTTACTATGAGTTTTTGTATCCTGTTTAATCATATCTGAAGTTTGTTTCTTGTAGAGTTGCTCTTATCTAAAGAAGAAACAGGGGGAGGAGTACGGATTTGAGGAAGAAGAGAAGCTGAATGGAACTACAAAGAATGTAGGGAAGGGAAACTGTAAGAAAGATATCTGCAGAAAATTTTCTCTAAATTGCAAAGTATGTAAAGATATTTGTGTCCCATATAAATGGTAATAAAAAGGTCTCTTCAGGTGAGCCAATAATGAAGTGCACAACATAACCCATTCTATGGACAGTCAACCTCCTTTTCCACTGATCCCTTTCATTTCCCAATGTGCCTATGAACAACGTTGCTGTGGTGGCAGTGATGGAGTTATGCATGAGCTCAACAACTCAGATTTCTACTCACCAAGGCTAACCTGGCTACAGCTGCAACTGATTGCCAAATCTGCTAATAGTCGAAAACAACAATGAGCCCCCAATGTGGCAATGTTCTTTGAAGCAATAGGTTAGCAAGTTGACTTCATTGGACAATTTCCTCCATGGAAGGACAATATTTTGTTCTTATTGGAGTAGATATTTGACCTACTTATGAATTTACCTTTCCTGAACATAATGCTCCTAAAAAAACACCATCCATGGACTTACAGAATACGTTTTCTACTGTCATGGTATTCTAAACATTTTTGCTTTTGACAAAGGAACTCAATTCACAGCCATGAACAGTAACAGTAGTCCCACTACCATTCAATCCACTGGTATTACCTTGTTCCCCACCATCCTCCAGTAGCATCCTTTATAGAAATATGAAATGGCCCTTTGAAGACACTAATTGGTTATATAACACCAATTAGGCGGCAGCAGCAGTGAGGGCTGTGGAGGGTTCTACAGAAGGAAGTATATGCTTTCAATCGTTGTCCAACATAAGGTACATTTTCTCCCAAAGACAGGATCCATGGGTCCAGGAATCAAGGGATGGAAAGGGAAATAGTTGCAATTACTCTCATGCCTAGTGACCCACTAGGACAAGTTGTTTCTTCCTTTCCCTACAACCCTAAATTCTGCAGGTAAAGAAATTTTGGTTCCAAAGAGGGGAGTGTTCCTTCTAGAACTACAACAAACATTCCATTGAATTAGAAGCTCAGACTTCCAACTAGTCATCTTTGAGTTTGTAATGCCCTTACACAGGCTAAGGAAGGAATAACAGTGTTAGGAGGGGTGATAGATCCAGATTACCATGGGGAAATTGGATTCCCTCTCTATAATGTAGGTAAAAAGGATTACGTTTGAACTGCTGGAGATCCTTTAGGGTATCTCTTAGTACTACTATTAGCTGTAATTTAAGTCAGTGGAAAACTATAACAGCCTATTCCAAGGATGACAAAGGGCACAGACCCGCAAGGTATGATGGTATGGGTCACTCCTGCAGAAAAAGATTCAAGACCTGCTCAGATGTTTCCAAAGGGTGCATGAAATACAGTTGGTCCAAGAGGAAGGTAGTTATAAATACCATCTAAGACCACAGGACTGATTTCAGGGATAAGGATTATACATGACAGGAGTCACCCAGTTTACTTTATTAAAAGGATATTTTCATGGAACATTGAACTCTTCTACATATGCAAAATATTTTCAATTATAAGAGGGATAATTATATCATGTTAGGTGTATTTATAACCTGGTTATTGTTTTCATCTGGACATGAGATATGTATGATTTATGTTGACAAGGGGTAGTTTTTGACAACTATTCCAAACTGTCAATTTGACTACATCTATTACAACCTGCAATCCTTAAATCGAGGCATACCTGTGATCTAGACCTTGAGAATCAACGATACAGGCGTTTGAACGGATCTAGATGTAGGATGTCAGAGTCTTTTGATCTTGTTCATGGGGCAGAGTGGGCATTAAAAGCTTAGGCCCTGGCAAGGTGGTACACACTTTAAACTCCAGGAGGCAGAGGCAAGCAGATCTCAGTGTTCAAGCCCATCTTTTGCAGAGTATATTCCAAGTAAAGAATAGATTAAGTCCAGGCATGGTGGTAAACACCTTTAATCTGGGCAATACCTACATAAGGACAATGGACGAAGAAACGCTTACTTCTTCCTCTGCTTGTATTTACTTGCCAGCACATCTGTTGGAATCTACAACTTCAGGATTCCTGATCATACAGAAGACCAGCTGAAACACCTATCCTTGTGGGACTGAGCAATTACTTGATTCTTGGAATTTCCATTCAGATTGTTGGGTTCCATGCTGATTGTTGGGTTAGTTGGGATGCATACCCTAAGTCATCCCAATAAATTCCCTTAATATATACATTCCATATGTTCTTTGACTCTAGAGCACCATGATTAATATAGATGCTGTCTTTGCCTTATAAAAGTGTTTCAGTTTCATAAGATCCCACTTATTCTTTGTTGCTCTTAGTGCCTGCAATACTGGTGTTCTCTTATTAACATTATTATTAACATTATTATTATTAAGTTTTCACCAGTGCCAATTCGCTCAAGGCTATTCCAAGTTTTCTCTTCTATAAGGTTCAGTGAATCCCATTTTATGCTGAGATTTATAATCCAGTGGGAATTGTGTTTTGTACAAGGTGATAAACATATAGATTATTTGCATATGTCTACATTCAGACATCCACTTAGACAAGCACAATTTTTAAAAGTTGCTATCTTTTTCCCATGGTAAAATTTAAGTTTCTTTATCAAAAAGCAGGTATCCATATATGTGTGGACTTATATCTTGGTTTTAAATTTGTTTCCTTTTCTCAACCTATTTTTATGGCAATACCCTGTGGGTTTTATTACTATTCCCAGAAAGATATAATAAAGTTAGAATAAAGAATAGAAAATGCCCCGTCCTCATAGAATAGGAAATTAAGGATGCATAATAAGGAGCATGATGAGCTTTCATGAACTGAACTGAGAAGAGAAATAGGCTTTGCACAGATTTGTGATAAAGTGTATACATTAATTATTAATCAGGTCCAAGTATCAGACTGCAGGTGTGCCCTATAAGACCATATAAAGGCAAGGCCATATAAAGCTACTGTATTGAATTCATAGTGATCTTACAGAATGAAACACTGCTTTGCATTTATTATCTACACTCTGCTGTAACTCCCTTTTGTGCAGCATTTTACCTGTGAGGTAACAATTTTCTTACATAAAGAGTTTCTTGTCTAAAAAGCTATAAAAAGCTGAAAGCAAAAATCAAGATTTGGTATATCCCATTTCTGCTTCATCCAGTGTACATGTGTCTCTATATGAGTCTGATTTTGTTTCTTTTCCTTTCTCTCTGGCTGAGGAAGAGTCAAAAAATTCAAATTCTGAGCCTCTTGCCTGTCAATCAAGAGGCTCCTGAATAAAGATCACAAGCAACTAAATTTATTTTCTTAATGCCCTGCTGGTCTCAACAGGTGTTAATTACCAGAAGGCATCAGCCTTTGGTTTCAGGAGAGCAAAGGGGAGTTAATTTTCATAAGCCACAAGAATAATAAAAGAGTTAAAAATCAAAAAGGCATCAGCTTTCAGCTTTCAACTGACACTGTGTTACAACTTAGGACTTGACTATGAATGACCCCAAGAGTGAAGGTCAGGTTCATCCTCTTTATCTGGGTCACGTTGTTTTTTTCTGCTACTTGTTCTTCTTTGAACACTATGCCATGCCACCTGCATCCTGAAGCAGACATATTTGGAGATTCGGCTGTTTCTACAATATTGGCCAACAATTACTATGGCCTTGGTTTTCAAACTTACTAATCCAGGAAGAAGAATGTGAAGGCAGCTGGTGACTGAGACACCTAACTTTATCCTTCCACTTGGGCCTTCATGCAACTAATTCCATGAGGAATTTAGCAGAGAACCTACTTTGTAATACTAATTTACACCGAACATGGTATCATCATTTTGTCCTCAGTCACTAACTTTTCCTGTGTCTTGTGATACCAAGAACCCTACTACTGGAAAGCTTCATCATGTTTTTCTTAGCTCCAAATATAACTGGCATCTTCAATAAAGCAACATCACCAAAACTTAAAATCTTGGAGTTCTTCCAAGTCTTTGCTGCCTCTCTCACTGTCTACCACAACTCCGTGGAAAAACTCATGGTGGCTATGAAGGCTTTTGCCTCCAGTGGAGGCCTGCTAGGGTACATCTTTCTCCAAAAGTTCTATATTATTTTGATGAAGCCAGATGCCAGTTATAATTAAAACATACAGAATTACTTTATTAAATATGTTTTAAATTTTTAATTAGCATATATAAATGTCCTACATCAAAATGTACAATCAAAATGTACTACTTGGCTACACTGGCTAACCCATCTAATCAGGTTTTACCAACTCATCCCACCACAGACTTGCCCTTTTCTCTCCTTAAAATCACTTCTGCAGAGAAGCTTACTATCTGGGTTTATCCAATCTAAAGGCAGGTTTTCCTTGTCCTTCTGAAGGAATAAAAGTTCTTTGTGCTGAGAATTCAGTGTTTGGGTGTCTGGGTGTTTATCTATAAACTAAGAAGCACTGCAACCATGTTATATCAAATACTAGGTTATAATAATAGGTGAGTTTCCCAGTAGAGGAATGGATACTGAAAATGTGGTACATTTACACAATGGAGTACTACTCAGCTATTAAAACCAAAGAATTTATGAAATTCTTGGGCAAATGGATGTATCTGGCAGATATCATCCTTAGTGAGNTAACCCAATCACAAAAGAAGTCACTAGATATGCACTCACTGATAAGC
>NW_018394078.1:11952-26198 GCF_900095145.1 Mus pahari
GTATAGGGAACTTTCAGGATAGCATTTAAAATGTAAACGATGTAAATATCTAATAGAAATTTGGTGGGAAAGGAGATACATATATACATTTGGTCACTGTACTCATGGACTACCAAAACAAGTGGGGTGATCCGCAACTGGCAGGACATTTTCTCAGCTGTATAATAGGGACTTCATCTGGATGGTCATGAGTCTTAAGGGAAAGCGCTCCTATACAATACCTAGGATAGTATCTGAAGAAGCATTAACAGAAAGTAATAGTTACTATTTCATCATGAAAGGAGGGAGGACATGCAAGGCTCCATAACTCCTTAAGAGTCTTAACAGTTAATAATGGTGGGGGAGGGTATCACTTCCATCTGTGGTATAACCACGCATGCTCCAGTACGAAACTTCCCACCCATGTCCATGCAAGTTAACATAATAGTTAGAATGAAATGCCCTCCATAGGCTCAGATATTTGAATACTTGATCCACAACTGGTGACACTGTTTGGGTAGGTTTAGGAGGTGTGGCCTTGTGGAGGAAGTGTGTCACTTGGGGTGGGCTTTGAGATTTCAAAGCTCCATGATATTTCCCAGTTCACTCTCTCTTCTTGTGCTTGCTGTTTAAGACATGAGCCCCCAGCTTCCTGCTCCAGCCACCATGCCTGTTTGCCATGATGTACTCTTATCCTTCTGGGACTGGAAGCTAACATAAACTCTTTCTTCAATAAGCTGTCCTGGCCAAGGAGTTCTATGACAGCAACAGAAAAGTAACTAGCTCAGCAATCCTATTTAAACTCAGCAAGTCAGATGTACACAGAAACACAGGAAATAAGTTGAATTGTAGGGAAAGGACTAGGGACAAGAGAAGGTCATAGGGAGAAGGCTAAAATTCATTATATGCACATGTGAAATTATCAAGTAACAAAAAATAATCAATAATTGAAAGTAGAAGTTACTGATAATTAGAGATAAGGTGATTACATAGTTTAACAAAAAGGTATTAGGTATATCTATACAAATCAGTTTACCTGTGTTCTCCTATATTTCTTTCCTTTTTAAAATTATTTTATTGGATATTTTCTTTATTTACATTTCAAATGCTATCCCAAAAGTAACACTATACGCTCCCCCGCCCTGCTCCCCTACCCACTCACTCCCACTTCTTCACCCTGACATTCCCCTGTACTGGGGCTTATAAAGTTTGCAAGACCAAGGGACCTCTCTTCCCCAGTATGGCTGACTAGGCCATCTTGTGCTACATATGCAGCTACAGACACGAGCTCTGAGGGTACTGATTAGTTCATATTGTTGCTCTACCTATAGGGATGCAGACCCCTTCAACTCCTTGGATAATTTCTCTTGCTCCTCCATTGGGGGCCCTGTGTTCCATCCTATAGATGACTGTGAGCATACACTTTTGTTTTTGACAGGCACTGGCATACCCTCACAGGAGACAGCTATATCAGGATACTTTCATCAAAATCTTGCTGGCATATGCAATAGTATCTGCATTTGGTGGCTGATTTTGAGATGGGCCCCAGACTTTGTCTCTGCCACTCCTTCCACGGGTATTTTATTCATTATTCTAGGGAGGTATGAACTATACATACCTTGGTCTTCGTTCTTCTTGATTTTTTTGTGTTTTGGAAATTGTATTTTGGGGATTCTAGGTTTCAGGGCTAATATCCACTTATCAGTGTGTGCATATCAAGTGACTTCTTTTGTGATTGGGTTACCTCACTCAGGATGATATCCTCCAGGTACATCCATTTCCCTAAGAATTCCATAAGTTCATTGTTTTTAATAGCTGAGTACTACTCCATTGTGTAAATGTACCACATTTTCTGTATCCATTCGTCTGTTCAGGGACATCTGGGTTCTTTCCAGCTTCTGGCTATTATAAATAAAGCTGCGATGAACATAGCAGAACATGTATTCTTCTTACCACTTGGAACAGTTTCTGGTAGACGCCAAGGAGAGGTGTCTGCCAGTAGTACTATGTCTAGTTTTCTGAAAACTTCCATACTGATTTTCTGAGTGGTTGTACAAGCTTGCAATCCCACCAGCAATGGAGGACTGTTCGTCTTTCTCCACATCCTTGCCAACATCTGCTCTCACCTGAATTTTTGATCCTAGCCATTCTGAATGGTGTGAGGTGGAATCTCAGGGTTGTTTTCATTTGTATTTCCCTGATGATTAAGGATGTTGAATATTATTTCAAGTGCTTCTCAACCCTTCCATATTCCTCAGCTGAGAATTCTTTGTTTACCTCTGAACCCCATATTTAATGGAGTTATTTGAATTTCTGGAGTTCAGCTTCTTGAGTTCTTTGTATATATTGGATACTAGTCCCGTATGGGGTTTAGAATTGGTAAAAATTATTTCACAACCTGTAGGTGGCCTTTTTGTCTTATTGACAGTATCTTTTGCCGTACAGGAAAAATTTTACAATTTTATGAGGTCCCATTTTTTCCATTCTTGATCTTACAGCACAGGCCATTGCTCTTCTGTTTAGGAATTTTTGCCCAGTACCCATATCTTTGAGTCTTTTCCCTACTTTCTCCTCTATAAATTTCAGTGTCTCTGGTTTTGTGTGGAGGTCTTTGATCCACTTCGGCTTGAGCTTTGTACAAAGAGATAAGAATGGATAAATTCGTATTCTTCTACATAACTGGAGTTGTGCCTTGTTTAAACCCAAAAGGTCAATTCCACTTAGGTGGATGTTTCCATGGCTGAAGGACTTGCAAATTGGATTGCCACCGCTATGTCACACCTAAAGGAATGGGCCGGTATTGGTCGATTGGCACTGTGCTGCATGCTCATCAGTGTCCTGGCCTTTTGGTGCATCTGCCGCATGCAACATCACCATTGCAGGGCTTAAGCTCTGTTGATGCAAGCCTTTGTAGCTGTGGAGATGGGACAATCTCCTCTAGTGTGGCTTGGCATGCTAGAGAAGTAGTCAATGACGGGTAAGACTCCCTGGGCATGTTACCAACCTAAGACAGGAATAAGACCACTGCTATCTGTCTCCTGATGACAGATAAGTAGCATTGTTGAAGGGGGCAACCTAAGACAGGCATTCTCTCTGCCAAATTAAAGAATAAGGGGAAGATGTGAGGAGCTGGTTTGGCCGTGGCCCCAAGATGGCACCTGGGACTGCTACCAAGTCTAACAACTGACAACTGACTTCCTCATATCACTCAAGATAGCAACGTCTGTTAAACTGCACTGCACAGATGCACCACGACGAAAGATCAGATGATGTGATGAATGTAGTCCTGTGCCAAAAACTGGGCCTATGTGGAATGGGGTGATGGGGAGTGGACTAGAGGGTATAAAAGGGGATGGCCAAGAGAGGTCAGGGGATATTTTTACTGAACATAGTTATGTTCCTGAATAAACTGCTTTGAGAAGGACATGGGTTTCATCACTTCTTTTCTGCTGGTTGGAGATGGTAGCGACAAACTTACATTAATTTACTAAATAGTCTCTAATCCTTGCATTGGCAGTTACCTTCCTTTTACTTTTCGCTTTGCTCAGATGTATACAAAGGATCTCAAGACCACTTAGTGTTGGCTCCAATGAACTCAGTGGCCTGCATTGTGGGAGGTGCTGACCAGTCCTTAGTGACTTCTAGGCAATGCAGTCTTCATTGCAGAACTGTTAGATGGGTACAGAGGGCACCTGCACACCCTCAGTTCATTCAGCCACCTCTGGCTGAGCAACAGTGAATTCATTCTCCCTGAAATTCCTCCTTGGTTACAGCCTTGTCAGCAGCAGCACTAGCAACAGCAAACTTCAGGAAAATTTGCTAGCTGAAGTGTTTGTGGAGATGACACTGACATTCAGCATTGTTCTCAATGGCAAGAATAGCAGGAGCTGCAAGCAACAGATTTTCTCAGTCTTACTTCACATTTCTGATTTGGATACCATCACGTTTCCTTCTATAGATGTATTAATGAATGTGGATGCCCTTGCATTTCAAGCATAGATGCTCAGGATTGAGAGTTCATCTTGGAAGATTTTCCCTTTGAAGAGTATGAAATGCCCCTCCTTGTCTTTTTTGATAACTTTGGGTTGGAAGTTGATTTTATTCGATACTAGGATGGCACCTCCAGCTTGTTTCTTCAGACTGTTTGCTTGGGAAATTGTTTTCCAGCCTTTCACTCTGAGGTAGTATCTGTTTTTGTCCCTGAGGTGGGTTTCCTGTATGCAGCAAAATGTTTGGTTCTGTGTGTGTAACCAACCAGTCTGTTACTTATTGTCTGTTTATTGGGGAAGTGAGTCCATTGATATTAAGAGACTTTAAGGAAAATAATTGTTACTTCCTATTATTTTTGCTGTTAGAGTTAGGATTTTGATTTGAGGGCTATCTTCTTTAAGTTTGTTGAAAGATTATTTTCTTGCATTTTCTAGGGTGTCATTTCCCTCCTTGTGTTGGAGTTTTCCTTTCAATATCATTTGAAGGGCTCAATTCACGGAAAAATATTGTGTGAATTTGGTTTTGTTATAGAATACTTTGGTTTCTCCATCTATGGTAACTGTTTTTCTGGATATAGTAGCCTGGGTTGGTATTTGTGTTCTCTTAGGTTCTGTATAACATATGTCCAAGATCTTCTGGCTTTAATAGTCTCTGGTGAGAAGTCTAGTGGAATTCTGATGGGTCTGCCTTTATATGTTACTTGACCTTTTTACCTTAATGCTTTTAGTATTCTATCCTTATTTTGTGCATTTGTTGTTCTGCTTATTATGTGTCTGGAGGAATTTCTTCTCTGGTCAAATCTGTTTGGAGTTCTGTAGGCTTATTGTATGTTCATGGGCATCTCATTCATTAGGTTGGAGAAGTTTTCTTCTATAATTTTGTTGAAGGTATTTACTGGCCCTTTAAGTTGAATATCTTCATTCTCATCTACTCCTATTATCTGTAGGTTTGGTCTCCTCATTTTGTCCTTGATTTCCTGGATATTTTCGTTTAGACACTTTTTGTATTTTGCATTTCCTTTGACTGTTGTTTCAATGTTTTCTATGATATCTTCTACACCTGAGATACTCTTTTCTATCTTTTGTATTCTGTTGGTGATGCTTGTGTCTATGACTCCTGATCTCTTCCAATGTTTTGTATCCCTTTGTGATTTCCTTATTGTTAATATTTCCATTTTTAGATAATGGATGGCTTTGTTCCATTCCGTCACATTTTGGTTGTGTTTTCCTGTAATTCTTTAAGGAATTTTTGTGTTTCCTCTTTAATTGATTCTACCNGTTTATCTGTGTTCTCCTGTATTTCTTTAAGGGAGTTTTTTATGTCTGTTTAAATTCTCTTTCCTCATCATGAGATGTGCTTTTAAATGCAAATTTTGCATTTCTTATGTAATGGGGAATCCAGGAAATGCTGGTAGGAGAACTGGGTTATGTTGATGCCAAGTAGCCTTGGTTTCTCTTGCTTATGTTCTTGTGCTTGCCTCTTGCCATCTGATTATCTCTCATAGTACCTGCCCTTGCTGACTCTGATTGTAGCCTATCCTTCTTGTAATCATGTGTGTGCCAGAACTCCTCAAAGTCCAGCTGTCTCTGTGATGCTGTTATCCGAGATTCTTGGTTTATCAGAGCTCTGGGAAAAGAAAATGCTTCTACTCTTTATTGCTAAAAGTAAGAAAAATCTGAAAGTAAAATGAAGCCCCTAAATAAGAAAGGAGACTGCATGTCAGAAAAAGCTTTTACCTACTATTCTTAGTTCTCATACTTTCTCCAAAGAATTGACCACATCATCTTCCAAAACATTTTTATATTCCATAAATTCATAGCAAGTTTAAGACAGAAGTCAAGTAATAAAATGAGAGTTACAACAAATATTAACATGTGTTACCATTAAAAATAGTACCTAACTACTCATTTATTATCTGTTACTACCTCCATAATCTCATTTAAAGTTTAAAACCATAATCATATGTCATAAATTAGCATGGTTTTACCAAAAGGCAAATAATCTGACTTGTTTCTCATTAGATATGAAGTTTTATACATAAGAACTTGCACCTACAATAAATTGTCCATTCCCTGTTTATGACCTCCAGTTATCAGGTAATGGTTTCACAGCTAACCTAGAGGGCATATTTTCGCTGATGGTGAATTTATTCTGAGCTTACTTTCTTATCCTAGTGCAATTAGCTTGTGAATCATGAAAGTTTATAGAAATGTAGTTGAAGACTTCATACTATAAAGGGTTCAAAATTATTTTTATAGATTTAGGAATACTATAGAATCATTATAACTAATTATGAAATCATTGATTTATCTACATAGTATTACTCGAAGAGTCATCAATAAAATAAATAAATCTTTATTGATCTGCAAAAAATCTGCCCAGTAGGGTGGGCTAATGCCCAGAAATCATTAAACTATGTAATGAAAGCAGGGAAGACATAACCATTACAAGAATCAATACTGAGATAAGATCACTGAAAACCCTAAAATTCAGAGTTTAAACATCACAGCCATGCAACACTGCAGTCTGTCTCCAGTAAAAGTACTTGGGTACCATTAGCTTTCCTAGATTTCTCCTGACTGTAAATGAAATAAATTGTTGACAACAAATTTCTTTTCAATTTTCTGTTTTAATATTTTAATGTTTCAACTTTTCATGTACTTTCAAAGTTTTTTAAGAATACATGTACAATGTGAGTATTTTGTTATACATTCTGTGTTACACTCAATAGATTTCTGAAACTACAAAAATGGGTATATTATTAAACACATAAATAGTTGAGTCTTTTATAGGTCATTTTTCAATGTTCTGGAATTTTGCTTCCAACTTCTAACCACTTGTTTAACAAAATTGCCCAAATGCGTCATAAGTTTACAGACATTCCACTTGGACAGGAGAATTTCATTATTACCCAAGAGTAAGTTTTTTTTAAACAGTATGTTGTGGAAAATGTTTTTCTCACAGTATGTATGCATCTTTAATTTTCATTCAGCATTCAACAATAATCAATACTCAACTTTCCACTATTTCTCCCAAACAGACTCAAGATAAATTTTGACTACATTCTTAACATTTATTTTTAAAATATAACTTATCTACCCAGAAACAAATCACATATATAAATTAACTGATTGAATGTGTATATATAAAGCTATAAATTAACTTCTCAAAAGTGGGTAAGGAAAAACATAAAACAGAGAATATAATATTCTTAACGTTGCTAAAGAAAAACCCACCCACCCGGGGTCCATCCCATAATCAGCCAGCAAACACAGACACTATTGCGCATGCCAGAAAGATTTTGCTGAAAGGACACTGTTATAGCTATCTCTTCTGAGGCTATGCCAGTGCCTGACAAATAGAGTAGTGGATGCCCACAGTCATCTATAGGATAGAACACATGGGACCCAATGGAGTAGCCAGAGAAATTACCCAAGGAGTTGAAGGGGTCTGCAATGCTATAGGTGGAACAGCAAAATGAACTAATCAGTACCCCCAGAGCTCATGTCTCCAGCAGCATATATAACAAAAGATGGCCTAGTAAGTCATCATTGGGAAGAGAGGCCCCTTGGTCTTACAAACTTTATATGCCCCACACAGGGGAACACCAGGGCCAAGAAGTGGGAGTGAGTGGGTAGGGGATCAGGGCGCAAGGAGGGTATAGGGGACTTTTGGGATAGCATTTGAAATGTAAATGAAGAAAATATCTAATAAAGTAATTTTTTAAAAAGATAACACCAAAATACATTGGATTATTGAGTGATTAAAAAAAAAGAAATGTATTATATTTATAGTATTCATAAATAAATATACATATGCTTTGTTTAATTCATTTTATTAAGTTTATATATATGGATATTGAATTTATATACATACAAATTAATAAATAATAGTCATGTATGTCACACTACTCTATTCATTTTGTTAATTAAATTTGAATGTATTCAAATAATCTTCATTTTCTAACTTTGCAGATGTTACTATTATGATCTCATTTTCTACTGCATAATTATAAGTAATTTTTTGTCTAAATAAAAAATATTATATTTTCTCGCCTAAAAAAAAGCCCAAAGCATTAAAGAACAAATATAACATAATTGTTTATAGAAAGAAATAGTATGTTGAATTGTATTATTTGAAGGTTAGAGTAGTGAAGTGTTGTCATCAGACTTTGTGGTAGTATTATACATGTGATTGAAACTTTAAGATGTCAGGAATGATTTTTACACTTCGACCTTTGAATAAAGTTTCTATCTGGTCTTAACACAATAATATAGCACTTGGGGATAAAGATACAACCTAGAAGCCCTGCACTTGAAGCCAAGATAGAGAATACCTCCACAACCACCATGACCTTCCCTTTGGTGCTATGGTAGACAGGGAGAAAGGTGACCCAAACACTGCAAAACACAAGCATGCTGAAGGTTAGGAACTTGGATTCATTGAAAGTGTCAGGCAGATTCCTAACCAAGAAAGCCACAGTGAAGCTTGCTAGTGCCAGACAGCCAAGGTATCCCAGCACACAGTAGAAGGCTATAATTGAGCCCTTGTTGCACATAATGATGATGTGACCATGTTCAGAGTGAGGATCTCTCTCTACAAAGGGAGGAGATAGTCCCAACCAGAATCCACAGATNATTAGTTGAAAAAGGGAACAGATTGGAATGATGACCTTGGGTGTCCCAAATAGCAGCAGCCATTTAACTCTTCTTCCTGGAATAGTAATGNTGAAGGCCANAAGTACAGTAATTGTTTTAGCCAAGANNGCAGACACAGCCACAGTGAACAGNATTCCAAAAGTGATCTGCTGCAGGAGACATCTGGNTGTGCTAGGATATCCAATGAAGAACAATGAACAGAGAAAGCAAAGTGTGAGAGAAATGAGCAGGATGTAGCTGAGAGTGCGGTTATTAGCTTTCACAATGGGAGTATGTTGGTTTTTCACAAATATTCCTATAATAAGAACTGACAACATAGATAAAAGTGAGGCCATGCAGGCCAATACAATCCCTAATGGGTCTGCATAAGCCAGAAATGTCACAACCTTTGGGAAGCAGTGATTTCTCTCTATGTTGGCATATTGACCATCTGGACACTTCGCACATTGTATTAGATCTGAGATGGAAAAAAATTTCAGTGTTACTTCTTTCATTCTGTTTTTCATGTAATCCTTAAATAAATTTTTCAGATGTTACCTGTCTTAGTTAGGGTTTTACGGATGTGAACAGACACCATGACCAAGGCAGGTCTTNTAAAAACAACATTTAATTNGGGCTNGCTTGCAGGTTCAGAGGTTCAGTCCATTATCATTAAGGTGGGAGCATAGAAATCCAGGCAGGCATGCGCAGGCAGAGCTGAAAGTTCTACATCTTCATCCAAAGGCTGCTAGTGGAAGACTGAAGCAACTAGACTGAGGACCTTAAGCCCACACCCACAGTGACTTACCTACAACAACCAGGTAGCACATATTCCAACAAGTCCACACTTCCAAATAGTGCTACTCCCTACTCTAAGAATACACAAACTGTTACATTACCAAAAGTTGCTTTTTTTGCTGCACACAAAATAAATTGGATTGATGGACATGTATTGAAATCATTTTCATATATATATATATATATATATATATATATATATATATATATATATATGGAGAAAATAGAGACATTAAGTACTCACCAGTAATGCAAGAGTGGTATTGTTCTACAACCTCTCCAACATGAACTGTCACATTCATCACTGATCTAAGCCATTCCAAAACATATAAAATGGAAGTTCAAAATAGTTTTCACATACACTTACTTGATGGCAAAGAATATTTATGATTTCTTTAAGTGTTTTGCACACATTGGAAAAACCGCAATTTAGAATTTACTGTTAATATCTGTACTATATTGTCCAGCTTTATTTATTTATTTAAGACCTGTAGTCTATTTCCCAGCCTTTATTTATTTATTTATTTATTTATTCATTTGTTTGTTTAATAACTATAGTCTCATCTTCCAGTTCACATCTGTATGAAAGAACAGATCCTGTGCTCTAGTTCCTACCCCATACCCAGAGACAGCATGACCTTCAGGACTTCTGACCCCCCAGCCCCACAGGTGAGTCCCCCAACCGTGCCACAATACCTGGCATAACTGGAACCCCTGGGGAACAGAGGATACAGGATTTCCTGCTCTAACAGATACATATTTTGTTTAAAGTTGGCACCTGCTTCTAGGAGTGGATCCTGTGCTCCAACCCTCTACACTAATTCACACCTAGAAACAACTTGACCCTCTGAGAAGTTTTCACAGATTCATGCTCACACATGAGTCCCCAATCACAACCACAATACCTGCCTTAACTAGGAACCATTAAGGGTCTCAAATCAGGATCTCCAGACCACCTCCCATACCCAGAGACATCCTGACCCAAGTATGCCCAACATAACCAGGCTCATAGGAGGGACAGGCTTCAGTCAGAGACAACAAGGGCAATTAACACCAGAGGTAGCTAGATGGCAAGAGGTAAGCACAGGAACATAAGGACCAAAAACCAATGCCATGTGACAATATCAGAGTGCAGTACTCGCATCTGCAGTTCTGAATACCCCAATACACCTGAAAAGCAAGAGTCTGACCTAAAATCCCAACAAATGAAGAAGAGGTAGAACTATAAGGAAGACAAAAATCACTTCCTTAAAGAAGTATAGGATAACAAAGGTAGACAGGTAGAAGCCATTGAAGAGGAAATACATATCCTTTATAGAAATACAGTAAAACAAAATCAAAAGGTGAAGGAATCAAACAAAGCCATATAGGATATAAAAATATAAACAGACACAATACAGAAATCACAAAAGGAGGGAACCATGGAGATGGAAATCCTAGGAAAGAGAGCAGGAGTCAAAGATGAAAGATAAGCAACAGAATACATGGGAAAATGACAGAATCTCAGGAGAAGAAGATATCATAGAAGGCATTGACACAACAGTCAAAGAAAATGCAAAATGCAAAAGGTTCCTAACTCAAAAAATCCAAGAAATCCAGGATGCAATGGAAAGACCAAACCTCAGTATAATAGGTATATAAGAGGGTGAAGATTCCAAACTCAATGGGCCAGTAAATATCTTCAACGTAATTAGGAAAGAAAATTTCCCTAACCTAAAGAAAGAGATGCCCCTAAATATACAAGAAGCCTACAGAACACCAAAAAAATGGGCCAGAAAATCAATTCTTCCCATCAGATGATAGTCAAGACACCAAATAAATCAAGAAATTAAAGATTTTTTAGAATATAAGAAAAATGAAGGCACAGCATACCCAAACTTATGGGACACCATAAAAGCAGTGCTAAGAGGAAAACTCATAGTTCTGAGTACCTCCGTAAAGAAATGTCGAGATATCCTTCACTAGCATTATAACAGCACATATGAAAGCTCTTGAACAAAAAGAAACAAATACACACAAGAGTAGTAGACATCAGGAAATAATCAAGCTAAGGGCTAAAACCAATCAAGTAGAAACAAAGAGAACCTTACAAAGACTAAATAAAACTAGGAACCAGTTCATTCAGAAAAATCAACAACATAAATAAACCTGTAGCCAACCTAACTAGAGAGCACAAAGACAGTATCCAAATTAACAAAATCAGAAATGAAAAGAAAGACATAACAACAGAAACTGAGGAAATTTAAAAAAAAATCATCAGGTCCAACTACAAAAGCCTATACTCAACAACCAGGAAAATCTAGATGAAATGGATGATTTTTTTTTAGACAAGATACCAGGTACAAAGTTAAATCAGGATCACATTAACCATATAAATATTCCAATAACCCCTAAGGAAATGGAAACAGTCACTAAAAGTCTCCCAACCAAAAAAAAAAAAAAAAAAAGCCCAGGACCAGGTGGTTTAAGTGCAGGATTTTATCATGTCTTCAAAGAAGACCTAATACCAATACTTCTCAAAGGATTCCACAAAATAGAAACAGAAGGAACATTACTTAGTTCATTATATCTAGTCACAGCTTTGCTGACACCTAAGCCATAGAAAGACTAAACAAAAATAGCAAACTTCGGACGAATTATCATTATGAATTTTGATATAAGAAATACGCAACAAAATTCTTACAAACAGAATGAAAGAACACATAAAAATGATCATTCATCATGATCAAGTAGGTATCATCCCAGGGATACATTGATAGTTCAGTATTCTGAAATCCATCAATGTAATTCATTATATAAACAAACTCAAAGAAAAAGAGCATATTCTTATTGGGACCAGACAAGGCTGCCCACTCTCTATATCTATTCAATATAGTACTCAAAGTTGTAATGAGAGCAATTAGACAACAAAAAGAGGTCAAAGGGATACAAATTGGATAGAAAGAAGTCAAGATATAAATATTTGTGAATGATATAATAGTATAGATTAGCAACCCTAAAAGTTCCATGAGTAAATGCCTACAGCTGAAAACCAATTTCGGCAATGTGGCTGGATATAAAATTAACTCAATCAATAGATTTCCTTTAATAACAGGATAAAAAGGCTGAGCAAAAAATTAGGAAACAACACCCTTCACAATAGTCACAAATAATATAAAATATCTTGGTGTAACTCTAACCACACAAGTGAAAGATCTGTAGACAAGAACTTCAAGTTTCTGAAGAAAGAATTTGAAGACCTCAGAAGATGAAAAAATCTCTCATGCTAATGGATTGTCAAGATTAACATAGTAAAAGTGGCCATCTTACCAAAAGCAGTTTAAAGATTCGATGCAATCCTCATCAAAATTCCAACTCAATTTTTTCATCTGGAATAGGAAAAACAAAAACAAAAAAGAGTACAAAAAAGAACAAAATAAAACAAAGAAACAGGCTAACAAAATGCATTCTGGATGATGAAAGAACTTCTGGAAGAATCACCATTCCTGACTTCAAGCTGAATTACAAAGCATTAGTGGAAAAAAAAACTCATGGTACTGGTACAGAAGCAGACATGTAGATCAATGTAATAGAGGTAAAGAAAGAGAAATATACTCACACACCTTTGTTCACATGATCTTTGACAAAGACATTTGAACTATGCACTGGGGGAAAAAAGAGCATTTTCAACAAATGATGTTGTTTCAACTGGTGGTTGGCATATAGAAGAATGCAAATTGATCCATTCTCATCTCCTTGTACAAAGATCAATTCCAAGTGGATTAAGAACCTCCATATATTAGACACCCTCAATCTAAGAGAATAGAAAGTTGCAAAGAGTCACAAACACATAGGCACGGGGCAAAATTTCCTGAAAAGAATGCCAATGGTTCAGGATGTCAGATAAACAATTGAAAAATGAGACATCATAAAATAGAAATGCTTCTGTAATACAAAGAACACTGTCAATAGGACAAAAGGACAACCTAAAGACTGGGAAAAGTTCTTCACCAACCCTACATCTGAAAGAGGGTTAATATCCAAACTATGCAAAGAACTTGAGAAGCTAGATTCCAGAGAACCAATAACCCTATTAAAAATGGGGTACGGAACTAAGCAAAGAATTCTCAATAGAGGAAGCTTGAATGGCTCAAGAGCACCTAATCCAATGTTTATCATCCTTAGTCATCAGAGAAAGGCAAAACAAAATGACCCTGAGACCCCACCACACATCAATCAGAATGGCTAAGATAAAAAACTCAGGCAAGAGCAGATAGTGGTGTCATGGTTTGAAAATGCTTGACCCAGGGACTGGCAATATTTAGAGGTTTGTCCTTGTTGGAGTAGGTATGTCACTGTGTCCATAGGCTTTAAGACACTCATCCTTGCTGCCTGGAAGTTAGTCTTCCACTAGCAGCCTTCAGATGAAGATGTAGAACTCGAATTCTGTCTGTAACATGACTGACTGAGTGCTACCATGATCTTGACTTGACAATAATGCACTGAACCTGTGAAACTGTAAGTCACCTGCAATTAAATGTTGTCCTTATAATAGTTCCCTTGGTCATGGTGACTGTTTACAGCAATAAAACCCTAACTAAGACAGCTGGTAAGGATGTGGAAAAAGAGCAAGACTCCTCCTTTGCTGTGGTTCCAAGCTGGTAAAACCACTCTAGAAATCAGTCTGGCAGTTCTACAGAAAACTGGAAATACTTCTACATGAAGAACCAGCTATATCACTATTGGGCAAAAGATGTTCCATCATATAACAAGGACACATATATGATCCACTATTTTCATAGTAACCTTATTTATAATAGCCAGAAGCTGAAAACAACACTGATGTCCCTCTTCAGTAGAATG
>NW_018394079.1:0-3017 GCF_900095145.1 Mus pahari
CAGATGGATGATTGTTCTAGGAGCCAGTACATCTCTGTCTTTTTATTTAAAACAGAAGCTAGTTGGTTTGCACATCCTGCTTACTTAGGCAAACATTTTAGCTCATCATTATTGATGGGTTTGAAGAGTAGATTAATGATCGCCATGCCAAAGTCCAGAATTTAACATTAATCAGTGAAGTCTTAATGATAACCCTATAAGAATTCCTAAAATTTTATCTGTGATTATAGAGCTTTTTTATAATGGGACTGCTATTAGGTCCTTTTCTGATAGTCAAATCCGTAATGAGAACTCTTGTCAGTCACCGAAGTGTCACCAGTTAATTGTTCTTAGATGGTAACCAGACTTTCCCATACCCAGAGCACCTTCCAAGAGGCGGTAAAAAAATTAACCAAAGGTTATTAAAAGGGAACTAATGATTTATTATAGGTGCTAGGACGGAAGATAAAACTAACGACTGGGTTTATCTACACAAAACTTCACTGATAATTTAGTTATGGTTTTATGCCTTCACTGAACCTGTGGCATTCAGACAGGTGATGGATGTTTCGCTACATAATTACTCTAATGAATATGCATGTAAACATTTGCTGTTGTAAACTTCTATTTCAGTTTATGATTTTATGTTTTGGGTGAACTTGTGATGAACTTTGTAACATGTGATTTTGTATTCTCAAAGATGTATAAGAATTGAGAACAAAGAGTTGAAACAGAGCTAAAATCAATAGAGGAGACTTTTTTACCTTTCCCCATACTGACTAGACTCTTTTCCCTTTCCCCACTTAGAGAATTTTTCCCTTTACCCACTTAGGATCTTTCTGTTCTTCTGCTTAGTTAGCTTTTATAGGAAACTTTTTACAACTTGTTAATAAACTCTATAAACACTTCTTTAAGTTTCTTCTCTTCCTGAGTCTTCTGACTAGCAGGCTGAAAGTTAGAGCCCAACAGTTCCTGCTGAGATAGAACAAAGGCTGCATTACTTAATCCTCCTCTGTTGGGCTACAGGTGTTAATCAACTAAGCCAGCTATCCTTAAGCCTCAGAAAGAGCAAGAAAGTTTTCAGGACTTTTTAGAAATTATCATCATCATTTCAGTATAATTAGAGAGCTAGAAAGCTTGGAGACCCTCAGACTTTAAAGCCATCACCAGAGTCCTTGTCTGTGACTCCACCACTACACAGGCTGAGCTGGAGGCTCCTTGCATTACCCTGACAATTCTCAAAGGTTTTCCTATTTAGTCCATTTCTTGGACTAAAAGATGGAAATGTTGCAATAACCTACACCAATGCATAATGTATAAACTGTCTTGGAAGTTGTTCGCCAAAGTTCACACTTGTTGGTTGTCACCCAAACCCTTCAATATCTTAATTTTGAGTGGTTATAACTGCAATGTTTTTTTTTTCCTTTTACTTTTTCATTTACTTGGCCTCCTGCGATGGAACCTGTGGGGATCAGCCTATATTATTTTTCATATTAAAAGTTTCTTGCTTAACATGGTTAGCTAACTCATCCCAAGAGATCAACCCTAAGCTCTTGCTGTTTTTAGCCTGTGCTGAAGTCACAGTGCCTTTGGCTAGTGAAGAATACGAACAAACATATTTCTGAACTTTTTTTTTTTTCACTTGAATAGAGGACCGAAATACCAGAGTCCATGTGAAAAAAAATAGTAGTTTCAAAATTCCTAATGGCATTTTCAATCCCTTGGAATAATTAATGATGACAGACTGAGTCATCAACAAATTCAAAACATACATGGTCACAAAACATGAACCAAGCATATATGTACTGGACACTGTTCTGTATTAAGCAGACCCATGTACCAATAGGATGTACTCCTGGATTTTTATCTTCAGGCTCTTGCAAATCCCCATATTTGTCTCTGCTGGTATCTATAATATCAGTACATGTTATTACGTAATCACTGAAGAATTTCACCATGAAGGAGATGTTGTGGTTGGTGCATTTTTCCCTCTTCATACTTTCCACACTCAAAAGAGAATACCACATCCAGTTGTACCATATGAATATGTGGACTATCAAATACAGTAAGTATAATTATTCTTTTCCAAATTTAGAATTCTTATGACTTGGAGGTTGTAGTAATTAAAATTTACTTATGTTTTATTTTTTATTTTGACAAATTCATTCTTGGAGTTTCTAAAATATTTTCCTCAGTTTTATTGTCCTTTTATAACATTTTCCTCACTCAGGCAGAATGGAAATTTATTTAAATAAATTTACTATATTTATTTAGTATTCACTTTAGTTTCTTCTTTAATCGTTAACCCTAACCTCTTATTTGCCATTCTTGTTATGCCACTATGTCTGAATAATTTCCAGTGTTTTGATTTCAAGGAAGAATGATTTATTCTAAGCCTTACCTTGCTCCTCTTAGCATTTTGGAAATCCTGATTGTGCCTGGGTTATTAGTTGATTTCACCACAGGCTATAAGTTCTCTGTGTTTGTGGTGATACTTCAGTGAAGAGGCCATGTGTGTTACATGCAGCTGATTCCAGAATCAACAGCGTCACAGTTAGAAGCTGCGAATACATCTGGGCTCCATAGATATTTCATCTATCACATGTTTTAATATAAGTGTTTGTTTGACAAATTAATTTTTATCCTCAGACAGTTTGCAGTATTTATTCTGATTTTTATGTATGTGTCTACCAAACTTACTGGCTATGAGATTTTCATCTTGATGTTGTTTCTTAGTGTTATTTAAATAATCCAGGTTAATGGATAATGTCAGACAGCTATTGCTGAGTTGGACAGAAATGTTCATATATGTTTTTTAATCAAGTAAATAAGTTGATTTTATCCAAGCCAGACTTTTTAATCTACCCTGTTTTAACCACTGGGCCTGATTTATCCCATTTGTACTTTTCATTGGCAGTAATGTCTTTTTTGTGAGCTCTCTTTCTCTCTGTGTGTATTCTAAGGAAGACATAATCTCCAGAGATATATTCGATCAAATTTAAAACTACAAATAAAAGCAGCTCATAGCATATATGGCA
>NW_018394079.1:3232-24613 GCF_900095145.1 Mus pahari
TGTGTGTGTGTGTGTGTGTGTGTGTGTGTGTGTATGCACATGTTTGTGTTGCATAAGTTTCAGTCCATCTGGGCAACTGAATGTTGAGTCCTGGAAACTAAAATAAGAAGTGCATAAGAATTTGCTTAAAGAATGGAAGAGGGAAATGTTGCATTTAATGATCTTAGGAAAAATTAAAAAAATAGTTTTAATTTTCAAAATATGATTATTATAAAGGGTGGTCTTTAAAAATTAGGTGTGCAAAGGAGTTTGATGTTGCCTCTGATCATTAATCTATGAGTGTAGATTTTAAGTTCCTTTGCTGTATTAGTAACGGTTATTACTTAATTCCTCACATGTATGAAACTTTCAAAAATCACATGTATCTTGGAATTTTTGTATGTATTTATTTGAATATATAATATTTATACATTAAAAATATCATTGATCTTTTTACTCAAATTATATATCCTACATACAAATTTTCCCTCTGAACTATGTTACTTCATTTGTGTTTTTATCTGTTTGCTTTCATTTAAAAATTACCATTTACTAATTTTTTTTCATTTCTGTGTGATATCAAAGATCATTTTTATCATTCAGGTAAAAAATGATGTTAATTTCAAAACACATGCATGCATTCACAATGGAGCTTTATAATTAATATCAAAAACTGTAATATACAAAATGAATTCAAGACTACGCAGTACCTTCCCACTTCAAAAAGGACTTTCCAAACTGTACTAGCAGGCCAAGTACAGAGCCAGAAAGGGAAGCTGGCTGACTAAACAAATGTAAAAACATAGTTTTAGCTGTCAAAATGATTAAGCCTAGATTCCAAAAGAACATTAGCTGTTCTCAGAGAAATTATCATAACAAAAGTAACAGTTCTCAGAAGAATTCTCCTACTCCAGTTCCACAATGAATTTTGAGAAAAAAAAAATCGCAAACCACCCTGACCTTGCTATGATTCCCTGTGATATTAATAGCTGACCCATAAGTTCAAAATGTACTATAACTTTGCTGATCAATTCATAATAACCCACCACAGAGGCAAGCAAAATGAGTCACTAGGCCAGAGGTAGTCACTATACAAACCAAGCAATCAATGTCTGAAAAGGTTACTTGCTACACCAATTAGAATAAGCCAGTTACCCTGTTGCTCAGATCTGCCCCTTACAAGGTATAAAAAGTGTGTTCTTTCTTTGTTCTGGATCTCTCCTCTGGCCTTTGTGCTGAGAGGGGAGTCCCCAAGATTTTGTATCAATAAAAAAATCCTCATGAGGTTTGCAGCAATGGTGATCTCTGTGGTCTTTCTGAGTGAGGGTCTTTTGATGAACTCAAACACGATGATCTCAAGTGGGTTCAATAAGCAATTGTTCTATACCAAGGCTGCTACGTGGTTGATCTTGCTTTTCATGTTCAAATACCTCTATTACTTGTCGTCATATTGATATTGTTATGACTATGTTTTCTCTTTATATTTGCATGTGAATGTGTCTTTGTTTATAAGTAAATATATTAGCCTTTCGTGTTTGTAGACATTAAGTCCAGTACACACATTGGTGCTCAAGATATGGATGTTTGTGAGCTGCTGAACACTATTTCTGGAAATTAAACTTGATTCTCTGGAAAAATGACACCCTTAATTGCTCAGAAAGTACTTCTCCCCACTATAAAAATTTTCCTTGAAAATGTTATTGATGATACTAAATTTAAACTTTTTAAAAATTCATTTCAATGATCATATTCTCGAGAGCCCCCAACTAGTCAAGTACCTACCCCTTTTTTTTCCATATCTCACATCCCTAAGACTAAGTTTTGTCTGGTTCTATTATAGGACAGTTTTATTACTTGCAAGTGATCTTCCTGAAATGACTTTGTGTTAGATTAAATGTATGATGAAGCTACAATAGGCAAGGACTAGGAGTAAATCACTTTAGAAAAGATTTCTGCTGTAAATATCCTTTTCCTGTTACTATTAAACATACATAACAATCAGTAGGTATTTGCTCAGTTCTTTGAGCAGATCTCTGTAGACCCAGGAAGATGTACTGTCTTGTAGTAATGACATATAGACAAATGGATGACTTCGTAATTCTTAATGATGATCCTATAAGAATTCATAACATTAAATCTGTGTTTATTAAGCTTTTTCACAGTTGGGCACCTATTAGATCCTTTTCAGATAGTCATAACTGAAATGAGAACTCTGACAATGTTCCATGTATCACCAGTTAATTGCTGCTAGAGAGTAAACAGACTTTGTAATATTCAGAGTACATTCCAAAAAGTTTTAAACCAAGCAAAGTCATAAAGAGGGAACTGTGGTTTATTATAGGTGATAGGACAGAGGAGTATAATTGATTGGTGGTACCAGGCAGCTCTCCCAGCATTTCTGGTGAGAGCTGTCAGCACCAACCTTAGATCAAAAACCTTCAGGTCTGGGTTGTGATCATTTCCTGTATTTCTCACGGTGGGACAAAATGATTGTAATGAGAGAGAGTTTTTTACAGATGTTAGTAAGCATATGCTTAAAGAAAATAAACACTAAGTTTAGCGCTAGCCAGTTGACTGACTTTCTTCAGTTTTTACAAACAGAGAGTCTTTGGTTTCCACAAAGAAACATTTAGATATAGATGTATGGGAGAAAACAGGGTTAGATAATAACAACTTGATTACAGAGAATGGAGGATTAGGTCTGTCCCTTACAGCATTTGCTATTTGGACTGTACTTAGGAAGGCATTCACAAATGACAAAAAAGGCAAAAGTGCTCAGGAGACATTAAATTCACCTTCTTGTGAGGGGAATTTATGACTACTGTCTTGATCAGGATCTAAGAACAATGTTAATTCCTCAACATAAAAGTCTGTGAAAAATAGTTCACAAGAGGGTAGTGATAAATCAAAAAAAGAAAAATCAATCTCTAAAGAGGAAACTGACTTAGGGATGTGAGATATGGAAAAAAAAGGGGTAGGTACTTGACTAGTTGGGGGCTCTCGAGAATATGATCATTGAAATGAATTTTTAAAAAGTTTAAATTTAGTATCATCAATAACGTTTTCAAGGAAAATTTTTATAGTGGGGAGAAGTACTTTCTGAGCAATTAAGGGTGTCATTTTTCCAGAGAATCAAGTTTAATTTCCAGAATAATAAACATAAGTGGCCCACCCTAAAGGATTTAAATATAAGTCATTCCAAAAGAGTCCCTAAAAAATATAAATATAAAACCAAAGAGGTCTATGGGATTTTCTGCTTATGTATTCCAAAATGCAGAACAGAGTAAATTGTTAGGTTGTTTTCCAGTGTGTATGGAGAATAAGAAAGAGAATAATGATCTTGTATGGAAACATTACATTTTAAATTGTTTATGATTTCTCTTGATCATTTTAAAATAGCCATAGCCTGCCTAATCAAAGAACAATTTTTAATGTTGAGATTATACACACAAACACAACACACACACACACGTACACACACACACACACACACACACACACACATATGCATACATATATGAAGTTGACACAAAAAGTTACCTAAGATGTCTGAAAAAAGAGGAGAATTAAAGAGATAACATATGAAATGTTTATGGGAATGAGGGAATAGTTTTAAGAAACAACTCATCAAAAAATGACAAAGGAAGTTCTAGTAAAATTAGCAGCTTCAAATCTATAAGCAGGGAGATACAAATATGAAAAGGCTTCCTAATATAATACAGAAACAAGAAAAATATTTTGAGTGTTCTCTTGCCTAGATGATAGAGGCTCTGGGGCAAAAGATATTGACTGAAAACATTTGACCTTTGAGAATGCTATACCCACTTGTCAATCCCTTCGAAAGACAATGAAAAACTGGAAATTTATTTAAAATGCATGTCCTGAGAGTGCTACTTTATATTTTCAAGTTATATCCATTACAACAGCCTTACAAGGCCAGAAGACTTTCCAAAATCATAATAATCAAGGACAGAAAAACTTTAATAAATCAAACTTGACTCACAAAATTATTCAATTAATAATCCTGGATTTATTAGCACATAATTTCCTAGAATGACAGAAGGTACCATGAATTTTAATGCTCCTGGCCCAACTCAGAGCAGAAATACAACTGAGTATGCTCCTTGCCTAAAAGGGTACCACTGGTATAAAGAGTGCCAAAATAGATTTCATAAAAATGGCACTGCCTTTTCTGGTGGTACTATAACATCTAATAATACAGGCATCTTACATATTGGATGAGGAACCTACCTCAGGCCTCTCATAAAGTAAAAGTAATTCAACAGTCTCAAGCAACCAATCCATTTGTTAATGGAGAACTCTCCAACAGGTTCAGATATCAATCACTGGCAGTACAGAACTGATCCTCTACAGAAATGTTTATACATGATTCCTTCTCAAACAGGTTATCTTAATTGTTAAGATTTTAAAATGATTTTCCTCACACAAGAAAACTTTGCAAAACAAATGGAGCTAATGACAGTAGTTATTGTCTTTTATATACTAAAGACAAACCACTCTTTAAAAATCTGTGTCACTGTTTTATAGCTATTTTATAATGGTAGCCCCAAATTAAAGAATTAAAAATCTTGCTTCAATTTAGAAATTTCCTTTTCTCTATTGGACATTTTTTAGTTCCTTCTATGTTTTCTGGTCCTATGCATGAATGTAAGGAAAAACTGTTGTTTTTTATTTATTTATTATTTATTTATTTATTTATAGGAAGGTAACTTAGCGAAATCTTAAGACATCAGCAAATCATCTCTGCGCTCAGAGAAACTGTTCCTACAAAAATTTAATACAATTCTCAACCAAGTTCACTTTGTTTTGCCTTAGTACCTTTGAGGGTAGGGCTAACCCAGAATATGAATGGTCTAGAAGAAACCACATTATTGACTCTTCCAGAAGTTATCAAATAGCAATAGTTATGTGCTTTTGGTAGAAATGGGCCCGATAGACTCAAGTGTGTGAATGACTAGCCCATAGTCAGTGGCCTTCTTGGAGTAGGTGTGGCCTTGGTTTAAAATTAGTATGTCCTTATACATGAGTGGTTTAGAACACAACGAAGCTTGGTTTTGCCCAGTGTCTTCACTCCTGCTTTTTGTGGATAAAAATGTAGAACTCTCAGTTCCTTATCCAAGACCATTATCGCCTACACACTGGAATGCTTTCCTCTAGTATGAAACAGTCAAGATCTCTGGAATTTAAAGGTTTTTGTTTTGTTTTGTTTTTGTTTTTTCATACTTTTTCCCCAATTTTTTATTAGGTATTTTCTTCATTTACATTTCAAATGCTATCCTGAAAGTCCCCAATACCCTCTCCACCTGTGCTCCCCTACCCACCCACTCCCAATTCTTGGCCCTGGTGTTCCCCTGTACTGGGGCATATAAAGTTTGCAAGACCAAGGTGCCTCTCTTCCCAATGATGGCCGACTAATCCATCTTCTGCTTTGGTCATTCTGTGTCTTCACTTCTACCAAATGCAAGGAAGACAAAAAGATAAATAAAAAGTACAAACCTTAGAACCAAAAATACACAACAGATTGAGGAGAAAATAGGACTAAAAACTGCCATTGACCTAATTCCTCTGTTCAACCACATGAAGATCTTAAGGAAAGCCTAATTCTAAATGAGATAAAGGGAGCAAAAATTTCTGGGCAAAATTCTACCTAGCTATGCCTCCAATTTGGGAAAGGAATTTAAGGCCACCAGCCTTGTCTATAGACAGTTTTTCAGGCTATCAAAATTGAGAAGTAAAGTAAAACAACAAGAATAGAAAACTGGTAAAGATTTAATTTTACAAGGGAGCCGTTATTGCCGTAGCATGGAATAAATCTTGGCAGGTTTTGACATCTGGTTCTGGCACTAAGAGTCAAGAACTGAAGAAAGACATTCTGGCTTCATTCTCTGTAACTAAGTACATCTGTTAAGGCCAGGATTATATGAGGAATATCCTGTGCAAAGAGACTTGTTGAAGATGCAAAAGCTGTGATATAACTGTCCAGGGGAACTACTAATAGAAAATGGATAAAACCAAAGAGAAAGAAGTATTTTGATATCAATTAGAGATGAAAGGAGTTGGATATGTAAAGCATATTTTGATATCAGGCATGGCATTTCAGAGTTTGGAGTTTGCTCAAAGTGTTTTTCATCTTGCTTTGGGACAGTATTTCCTGATTATGTTCTTTTATCTCAAATATGAAATGGTATTATAATTCTGTGCCATGATATGTTGGAAGTATATGATCTACATTTTCAGTTTTATTTTTCAGGGTTTTACATTTCATGATAGCATAAGTTTTAGAAGAGACTTTGAATTTGGACTTCAAACAACTTGAGGCTATTTTAGAGTATGGGAAATTAAAGTGGACCAAATACATTACACACTACTCTATAGCTACAATCCTCTCAGGGTCAAGGAATGGAATGTAGTAGTTTGTACAGGAATGGCCCCAAAGACTATTCTGTATAGAGGTTTTGACCATACTGTGTGGCACACTTAGGATGTGTGTTGTTGCTCAAGTAGACACGAACTCGTTAGAGGAAGTGTGTCACAATGGTGGTGGGTTGTCAATTCTGAGAGGAACAAGTCTACCCAGTGTGCTCCGATTTCTACTTTTTCTGTGGTGGATTAAGATGTAAAACACTCATATAATTTTGAAGACCATTTCTGCAGGTATACAACAAAATCTTAAGGAAAGTTTTTTTTTGTGTGTGATCTACTCACTTTTACAGGTATATTAAGTAATATTTTTTTTGTTAGTATGTATTTGGGGCCTTTCAGATTAAATGTATTTTTCCACAAAATATATTATTAACCAGATAAAGCTTTGTTTCAGAGAGTAGAACACAACAAGTGTGAGTTATTGAGTGCATACCTTCCAAAAAATATGAGTATATGTCTGTAATCCCGTGATCATATGGAGGGTATGAGAAAAAAACAAGAGAATTTTTATGGGTTTGCTGTACAGAGTTCTAGGCAAATGTGATAATAAAACTAAGAATTCCATCAGGCAGATATGCTGGTACAAGTCTTTATTCCCAGTAGTCTGGTAAAAGAGACAGGTGTATATTTCTGAGTTAAATATCAGCCTGATAAACACAACAACATGCAGTCAAGTCATATATACAGAGTTATTGAGTAAAGGAAGCAAGCAACTGAGCCGTAAATGAATGAAATGCATAAATGTATTAGTGCATTAATGCAGAAATACATAATTAAATAAATATAATATACTATACGTAAAGATAATAGTTAGGAATCAAACTGGTGTTTCCTTGACTTGAATTTATTATTCTGAACTATACACAAGTGTCCATTCTAAGAGACATACATGCACATAGTCATATATAAAAACACCATAATACACAATGATAAAAATGTCAAGGGCAAGGCATTTAACGTCATATATTCAGAAACAGAGGCAGGATTTTCTGTTTCTTTCTATGACATTAGTAATTACATGCTGCCATACTCAAAAAATTATATTGGAGAAATAGATACCTTGGTCACATGCAATAAAATGAACTTTGGAATATTATTTAATTAAGATTTCTTTTTAAAAAGTTGTTAAGTTGATAATAAAGTAGTGGGTTTTCATATGTGAAGACCGCAGAAGGCCAAAGTTCTACATTCCAGCATATGGGCTCTTTGGGGGAAAATGATTCCTAACTTGTAAACAAAATATATAAAGAATCAGTCTATGAAATATAAATAATATATGCTTTGAGGATCTATAAATAATGGATAGCAATGGTAAAGGAGCTTACCTAAACTTATTTACCTAATGGAATTCATTGGTCATGTTGAAGAAACTAAATTACATATGTTATAGATTCAAAATTAAACTATATAATTTACTGTATTAAATATGTAGGTGTGTATGGTAAAGTTCATCATCCCCTTTTGTGTTTTTATACCACTCACACAGGTATAACTTTAAGAACTACCAATATATTCTTGCTCTGCAATTTGCAATTGAGGAGATCAATGGGAACCCTAATCTTTTACCCAACATATCTCTTGGATTTGATTTCTACAATATCAGATTCACTGAGAAGTACACTCTTGATAATGCTTTAATTTGGTTCACAGCTCTTGTGCATAGAAAGTATTTTCCTAATTACAATTGTAAAAAGAGAAATTTCACTGCAGCACTCACAGGAACATCATGGATAACATCTGCACAAATAGGGACNTTGCTTCAACTCTTTAAATTTCCACAGGTGAGAAAATTTGNATTGTGGGAACTGAGAGTCAGTTNTCTTTGTTCATATTAGAGCTGTCTTTAAACTNAAATAGTGATTGATNAATTATCAAAACATNAAAGAAANANTCNGAACATGGAGTTAAATTCTGATTTCTCTTCCTTGTAAAAGTAATATTGTGTGTAGTAAATGAGATCCAGTAAGTCCTTGAGACTTACAGGCCTAACAAAAATTTCTGTTAAATGTAGTAACTGGGATGTCCTTTAAAATGTTCTCCTGTCTTCTTCTATTGATTCAGGAATGACATTTTGATTGATGTTAATATTCTTTCTTTATTTATCCAATTTACTTCAGATTACCTTTGGACCTTATGATCCTTTATTAAGTGACCAGGGTCAGTATCCTTCTCTCTACCAGATGGCCCCTAAGGACACATCTCTTTCACTTGCCATTGTTTCATTGTTGGCTCATTTTAGGTGGTCATGGGTTGCTGCTTGTGGACGTTGTACATCGTGGTGCGGAGCCTAGTGCGCACCACGATGTACAACGTCCACAAGCAGCTTTTATTTTTTATTGTATATTCAAAAACCGTGAACAAATATTTCCTTTATAAGAATGACTAAAGTCTTTTATGTTTCTTGAAATATCAGAATCTACCAAGGATAAAGCCTGACAAGAAGTGGTTGTACAGTAGACAGGCATAGGAAATGTAAAGAAAATGTTTCTATACACATATATTAACATTAAATAAAGTTACAAACCTGGAATTGAGGAAACATTTTACATTTTTTCAATTCCCAAACACTGTGCTATAATTGCATCAGAAAAACTGAATCCCCTACATTTTCAATAACTTCCTATATAATGTCACCAAAAAAGGAAGTAAATATTCAAATTACTTATCATATATGGAATATTTTTACATTCATATTATCATATAAGAACTTCATTAGCATCCCTTAATTGTCCTTTGATTCTCAGTATGTCCTACCTCATCCAATGTTTAATAATATCTTGAAAGAACTAATAGAACAATTTGAGAGTGCAAAGTATTATATTTGGAAATGCATAATTGTAACATGTAAGAGGGTGCAGATGATATGATATTCTCTAAATGCAGAAAGAAATGAATACTGTAGATCTCTTCTATCTTCTCTGCAATTGTGACATTTTTAAAATAAATAGAGACATTTAAAATCCCAATGAACCTTTTCAGCTTAGCTATATTTATCTATATGTCTTATGAAATAAACATGTACAAATACATGTTTTTTGCTTCCATGATAATTATAAATCCCCTCAAATTGACAGTCAAGATTCATAATAATGGTGAATAGTGAGATGCTCAACACAGGTGTCAGAAAATGCAAAGATAGTATTAGACAAGATGGATCTCATTGATTACTAGATCATGTTGCTAGTCATTAATGTTTCAAAAACTTGTCCTTAACGCTTTAAGATTCCAAATATTTTAACACTAGGTTAATTCTCAGATGAAAATTTAAACACATTTGCCATTTCAATGTCCTAATCATTTATTACTTTTTAAAATATCTTTTTAAAATTTTATTGGTTATTTTATTTATTCACAATTCAAATATTATCTCCCTTCCTGGTTTCCCATATGTAAATCCCCTATTCCATCCCCTTTCACCTGCTTCTATGAAGGTGCTGCTCTCATCCCTCAAGGCCTGACTCTTTGACAAAGTTAGCATTCCCTTAAGCTGGGAATTAAGCCTTCAGAGGACCAAGGGCCTCCCCTCCCAAGGATGCCAGATATAGTCATGCTCTGCTACCTCTGTTGCTGTAGCCTTGTACAACTATCCATGTGTATTCTTTGGGTGGTGGTTTAGTCCCTGGGAGATCAGGTATTCCTGTGAATTGATAGTGTTGTTTTTAGTATGGGGTCACAAAGGCTTTCAGGTCTTTCAGTGCTTAACCCCTCAATTGTGGTCCTTGTACTCAGATGGCTGGGTGCAAGCATCCTCATCTTTATTGGTAAGGCACTACTGGAGCCTCTCAGGAGACAGTTATATCTAGCACCAATTAGCAAGCACTTCTTGGCATCAACAATAGTGTCTTGCTTTGGGTTGCATATCTATGGATCCCTGGGTGGGGCAGTCTCTGGATTACCTTTCCTTCTGTCTCTGCTCCATTCTTTGTCCCTGTGTTTTTTTAGGTAGGAGCAATTCTGATTTAATATTTCTGAGATGGTTTAGTGCCCCCATCCTTCATCCTGGGGCATTGTCTAACCTGTGCATATGGTCTCAACAGGTTATCTTTACCTTTATGGGGCATATCAGCTAATATCATCACCAATGGATCCTGGGAGTCTCTTGATTTCCTGGAATCTGTGACTTTATGGTAGCTACCACCACTTCCCCATTCCTTATTACTACAAAGTATCTTTTAAATAACTCTAGGTGTAAATAACAAAACTACTATCTTCTGTGTATGACCTTCAGAAACTGTTTCTATGATTTTTCTTAAAACACAAAGCATTGGATAAAGTTGTTCTCATTCTTTTCAGATCCCTCAGTCTGTGTGCAATGAGAATTGTAAGCCTGGATTCAGAAAGGTAACCCTAGAGGGCAAGGCCATCTGCTGCTACAAGTGCACGCCTTGTGGAGACAATGAGATTTCTAATGAAACAGGTAAATGCAGATATTATGAAAAACTTCCTATTTCTCTACTGGATTCAAAATACATTAGCAAGTGAAAAAGTCATATGTAGAGAGTCATATGTAATTATTTCTAATTTCTTCTTTCTTATTAGATATTTTCTTTATTTTTCAAATGTTATCCCCCTTCCTGGTGTTCCCTCCTAAAAATCCCTTATTCCCCAGCACTCTACCTGCTCAAAAATCAACATATTCCTACTTCCTGTCCCTGGCATTTCCTTACAATGGGGCATAGAGTTTGCAAAGGACCAAGGGTCTCTCCTTCCATTGATGACTGACTATGCCGTCCGAGGCTATACGTGAAGCTCAAATCATTAGTCTCACCATGTGTACTCTTCGTGGTGGTTTAGTCCCAGGGAGCTCTGGACATACTGATTAGTTCATATTGTTGTTCTTCCTGTGGTACTGCAAACTCCTTCAGCTCCATGGGTCCTTTCTCTAGCTCCTTTATTGGGGACCCTGTGCTCCATCCAACCGATGGCTGTGAGCATCCATTTCTGTTTTTGTCAGACACTGGCAGAGCCTCTCAGAAGACAGCTATATCAGGTTACTTTCAGCAAGCACTTGTTGGCATCCACAATAGTACCTAGGTTTGGTGACTGTAAATGGGATGGATCCCTAGGTGTGGCAGTCTCTGGATTGTCATTCTTTCAGTCTCTGCTGTACACTTTGTCTCTGTAACTCCTTCCATGGGTATTTTGTCCCCCCCCCCCTTCTAAGACAGATTGAAGGATCCATACTTTTTTCTTCCTTCTTGAGTTTCATTTGGTTTGTGATTTTTATCTTGGGTAATCTGAGCTTCTGGGATAATAGCCTCTTATCAATGAGTGCATATCATGTGTGTTCTTTTGTTACTGGGTTACCTCATTCAGGATGATATCCCCCAGCTACATCTATTTGCCTAAGTAGTTCATAATTTTATTGTTTTTAATAACTGACTAGTGCTCCATTGTGCAAATGTAGCCCATTTTCTATTTTCATTCCTCTGTTAAGGGACATCTGGGACCTTTCTACCTTCTGGCTATTGTAAATAAGGCTCGTATGAACATAGTGGAACATGTGTCCTTATTACAAGTTGCAGTATTTTCTGGGTATATGCTCAGGGTTGCTATTTCTGGGTCCTCAGGTGGTACTATGTCCAGTTTTCGGAGGAACCAAAATACTGATTTCCATAGTGGTTGTACCAGCTTGCAATACCACCAGCAATGGAGGAGGGCTCTTCCTTCTCCACAACCTACTAAGCATCTGCTGTCACCTGAGTTTTTACTCTTAGCCATTCTGATTGGTTTGAGGTAGAATCTCAGGGTTTTTTGATTTGCATTTCTCTGAAGACCAAGGATGTTAAACATTTCTTTAGTTTTTTCTCAGCCATTCAGTATTCCTCAGTTGAGAATTCTTTGTTTGGTTTTTTTACCCAAATTTTTAAAAGTTTATTTGGTTCTTTGGGGTCTAACTTTATGAGTTCTTTGTGCATATTGAATTTTAGTTCTCTACCAGATATAGGATTCATAAAGATCTTTTCCCAATATGTAGTACTATTGATAGTGTCCTTTGAAGCTTTGGAATTTTAAGATGTCCCATTTGTCAATTTTTGAACTTACAGCAAAGCTATTGGTGTTCTGTTCAGGGAATTTTCCTCTGTGCCCATGTGCTCGAGGTTCTTCTCCCCTTTCTTTCTATTAGTTTCAGTGTATCTGGTTTTATGTGGAATTCCTTGATCCACTTGGATTTGAGCATTGTACAATGGGTCAATTTGCATTCTTCTACATGATAACTGCCAGATGAGCCAACACTTTTTGTTGAGAATGCTGTTCTTTTTCCACTGGATGATTTTCACTTTTTGGTCAAAGTTCAAGTGACTATAGGTGTGTGGGTTCATTTCTAGATCTTCAATTCTATTCCATTTATCTACCTGCCTGTCACTGTACTAATAAGATGAAATTTGTCCTCACATAATTGCTCTGTAGTATAACTTGAGGTCAAGGATGGTGATTACACTACTGGTTATTTTATTATTGAGAATAGCTTTCAATATCCTAGTTTTTTCGTTATTCCAGATGAATTTACAAATTGCCCTTTTTAAATAAGTGAAAAATTGAGTTGGATTTTTGTTGGGAATTGCAGTGAATCTGTAGATTCCTTTTCCGCAAGTTGGCCATTTTTACTACTCGGTGGATATTTCTATCTTCTGATATATTCTTCAAATTCTGTCTTCAGAGACTTGAAGTCGTTATCATACAGATCTTTCACTTGTTTAGTTACAGTCACAACAAAGTATTTTATATTATTTGTGACTATTGTGAAGAATGTTGTTTCTTTTATTTCTTTCTCAGTCTGTTTATCCTTTGTGTAGAGGAAGGTTACTAATTTGTTTGAGTTAATTTTAAATCCAGTTACTTTGCTTAAGTTGTTTATCAGGTATAGGAGATCTCAGGTTGAATTTTTCAGGTCACTTATGGATACTATCATCTGCATATAGTGATATTTTGACTTCTTTTCCAATTTGTATTCCTTTGATCTCTCTCTCTCTCTCTCTCTCTCTCTCTCTCTCTCTCTCTCTCTCTCTCTCTGTGGTTGAATTTTTCAGGTCACTTATGGATACTATCATCTGCGTATAGTGATATTTTGACTTCTTCCTTTCCAATTTGTATTCCTTTGATCTCTCTCTCTCTCTCTCTCTCTCTCTCTCTCTCTCTCTCTCTCTCTCTCTCTGTCTCTGTCTAATTGCTCTGCCATTAAATGAAGCCATTCTCAGTTGTACATACACTGGCTCTACTGAATGAACAAAGTGGCAATAGTAATGTAAAAGCTAGAGATAGAGAGCAGAAGGAGTTGTGAGAAAAAACTGAGGGTATGGAAGGTGTATGAAAGTAGTATTTATAAGAGAATTCAAAAAATCCTATTATATGTGAGGATAAATGTGGAAATATGGAGACAACAAAGTGCAGTTTATCAACCTAAAATTCTGCATACTATTGTATTTATTACTTTGTTTCTGGGAAAACAAAAGACAGTGATTTCTTGACAGTCCTAGTAGTTAGAAATGTCTCATAATAATCTTGTCTGTTTTTTTTTTAATTTTTTCTCTTTTTTTCTGCTGCTGCCTTCAAAATAGGATTTAATCATTTAATTTGTGTTTCAGTGAGACCTTTTCTCTCTCTGGCTGCTTCTATGCTTCCTGCTTTTATGGAAATGAACAAATATTCTAAATCGATAAGCACAAACCATATGTAATTAATTCATTTATTTATTTGCAGTCCAGTAATGGTCCCCTCTCTATGGCAACCCTCCCACTGTTCCTTAACCTATGACTTTATTTCCATCTTGACCTTTCTGCTTCTTAAAATTCTGAATCTCTGTGGGTTGTATCCAAGGTGATCTGTGCTTTTTGGCTAATATCATCTTATTAGGTGAGTACATGTGATGTATTTGGGGGGGGGGTCTGTATTTCCTTACTCTGGATGATATTTTATACTTCCATCCATTTTTCTTCAAAAGTCCTTATGCCCTTGATCTTAATAACTGGGAATAATTCCATTGTGTAAATGTGCCACATATTCTGTATCCGTCTTTTTTTTCTGTTATAGGGCATTTGCTTTCTGCTGTTGGCTCTTACAAATGAGTTCACTATGAACATAGTATTGCATATGTCCCTGTGATATACTGGGGAATTATTTGGGTATATACCCAAGAGTGGTATAGCTGGGTTTTCAAGTAGGTTTCATTGAAATTCCCATCAAATTCAAACACAATTCTTCATGAATTTTGAGACAATTATCAACTACAAATGGACACTTCAGATTCTTATGAAGTGTCCATACTATCTTCCTTTAATACCACATTTCAATAATGATAAATAATGATAAATTTTACTGTCAAAATTTTACCCAAGCACAATCCCCCCCACACACACACGCACATGCACATGCACAAGAACATGTGCACATACTCACACATGCAAATATATAAATGAATTTTTGAATGTGTCTGGTTTATGCATAAAAAGATTCATTCACGCACTAAGAACAAATCTGGCCAGTGTATTTTAATTAATTATATTGTACAACAATATGTAGCTCAAAGAAATGCTAAACACTGTAAATTTAAAAAGAATACTGATAGAAAGTTGAAAAGTAAGGTAATACTATCTATTATACATTAAAATATCAAATGAAGTAAAATTAACTCTCTGGTTAACAATTATATTGTAAGAAATGTAGAAATATTGTGTAATCCACTATCTTGGAGATTTACTGCTGTATGAAAACACCATGACAAAGGCAAAAAACATAAGGACAACATTCTAATGGGACTGTTTTACCAGTTCAGAGGTTCAGTCAATTATCACCAAGGTAGGAGCATAGCATCATCCAGTTAAGCATGATTCAGAGGAGCTGAGAATTCTACATCTTCTTCTGAAGGGTGCTAGCAAAAGACTGGTTTCTTGGCACCTAAGATAAGGGTCTTAAAACCCATGCCCACACTGACACAACTCCTTCAACAATATATACACTCAAATAGTTAGAACTCCCTGGACCAAGTGTATTCAAACTAGGACTTTCCACTCCCTGGGTTCCATTTGCATGTTTAAACACTTGAGTTTATGAAGTCAATAGCTAGGCATAACATTATGAAAAAGTACATTTTGTCCAAACTACAACATTCACATATTTTATAACATTTTCAACATTAATAAAAATCCAAGTTCAAAATCTCCTCTGAGATTAATTCAAACTCTTAAGCAAGACACAAAACAATTGGACAAATTTCAATCCTGGATATCACGTCTGATATCAAGGAGATTTTCAGATCTCCACTACTTTTTTATCTTTGTTGACTGCAACAAACTTCTTTCTCCTGGGCTTGTTCCAATCCCTGCTAGCAGCATTTCACAGCAGATATCCAATGGCTCTGGAATCTTGAACATTTTGGGGTTTCCAAGTCTACTTCAACATAATGGCTTTTTCTTTCAATATCAGGGATCTAGACATGATCTTCTAGTCTCCTCCAAAAGGCTTGCAGTATTTTTCTAGCTCTGATCTCTATAGCACTCTAGTCCCTGGTTGATTCCACTCTACTCATGCTCATGTTTTTGGAGATCATCACCTGCTATTGGCATCTCCAATACACTGTGTCTTGCACTGCAGCTTGATGCATTTGTTGTTAATTTCATATACACTAATGAGACAATTACTTTTGGTTATAAATAACTGTACAGAGTATAATCATGTACGAATATATTAATAATAATTTTGACTTCCATAATGTTTATTACATATGTTATAGTCTGTTTCTTTTTCTTCCATTTGTGGTAAAATCTATAAAATAGTTTGTCTAAGTTTGTTACTTTTTGCTCCATAAATTGCATATAATATGATGCTAATAGCCTCTCAGAGGCTCTCTTTATGGTACTAAGCCTCAACTTCCTTGCATGACCACTCTAGTCCTGGGCCATGAACTGCCACTGAGGCTTTACCATCACCAATGCTATCTCTAGGCTTCTCAGAGTACCAAGCCTCAATTACTCTCCATGAGCCCTTCATACTTTGAAATCAAGTAATACCTGGGTGACACTAACACCAACTCAAATTTCAGATCAAGGTAAAACCTGGGCTATCTCTGGAACACAGCTTTTTTACTCTCAGAAAACACTTCCCAGATGGTTTCCCCTCAGTGATGCTGATCTAGTCTTAATTATTGCTAATTTCTTTGCCCCAGCAAACCAGCATCAATTATTTTGTTAGTCTCTTCTTCTTCTTCTTCTTCTTCTTCTTCTTCTTCTTCTTCTTCTTCTTCTTCTTCTTCTTCTTCTTCTTCTTCTTCTTCTTCATTTTTTAATTAAGGCATTTTTATTTGATAATTTCTTCATTTACATTTCAAATGCAATCACCAGCGCCCCCTATACCCTCTCCATGCCCTGCTCCCCAACCCACCCACTCCCACTTCCTGGCCCTGGCATTCCTCTGTACTGGGGAATATGATCTTCACAATACCAAGGGCCTTTCCTCTGATTGATGGCATACTAGGCCATCCTCTGCTACATATGCAACTAGAGACAAAGGTCTATGGACTACTGGTTAATTCATGTTGTTCCTCCTATAGGGTTGCAGACCCCGTTAGCTCCTTGGGTACTTTCTCTAGCAAGATTTTGCTGACAGGACCCTAACATAGCTCTCTCTTGTGAGGCTATGCCAATGCTTGGCAAATACAGAAGTGGATGCTCCATAGTCATCTATTGGATGGAACACGGGGCCCTTAATGAAGGAGCTAATTTCTTATTCTTATTGACTAATAAGCCAGAGCCACATGGCCAATGCTTCTGAGCTTGTATGCTTATGGGGGCTGGAATATGGTTCCCCTTTTTTCTATTACCAGCTTTTGTTTTACAAATCTCTAACAGTATATGGTTGTCTCTCCTTGGACTTGCTCTGTAAATTGGCTTTGAACTCAAAGATCTGTATGCCTCTGTCCCCAGAACACTGAGATGTAATGCATGTACTATATCACACCTAGATTTAAGCTTTTCTCTANTTTGAACTTGCTCTGTCACAGGCTGGCCTTAAACTCAAGGATCAGCTTTGCAGGAAAAAAGTGTGGTCCAATATCTGCTAAGGCTAGGTCCACTGGATGATGGGAGTTTCCTGAAATTTGACTGTCCACACCTCCATGGAACTTCTGGGCAGGTGTCACTCTGGAGTGAGAGAGGTCACAGTCTGGGGTCTCTGCTGAGCAGCTGTATTAGGGCTCCAAATATTGGCCACCACAAATGCCTAAGGGTACCATAGAAGAGCTGGTTCTAGGGGCCCTTGGTTGCAAGGAGGCCAGGGATGACAGGTTCTCACTCTTGAACATACCACATGCTGCTCTATATCAAGGATTGGCTGAGAACAGACTGGGAACTCATGGCCAAGGGTCGAGGAAAAGGGCAAGAGGAGATCTCGAGCTTCCTTCTCACATGGAAAAGAATCTTTGGTTTGGTCAGTGGGCAGGTTTCTTGAGATTGCTTGGCTGGCAGCCTTGGCTGAAGTGCAGGGAGNCTTTCTAGTGGAAAGTTAGACACACAGCTCTTTAGGGGGAAAATGTACTCCATTGCTCCTTCACAGTAGATCTCAAAGATAAGAGGCAGCCCATAGTTTTAGCATGTAAATTGTAGAAAGGCAGAGAGGGGAAGAGAGTAGGGAAGTAGAGGCTGGCCATGGTGACCATGTGAAAACGGGGGGGGGGGGGAAGGGAAGGCAGAGAGAGGGGGAGCAAGGGAGCAAGGTAATAAGAGGTAAAAGAGTGAGGAGAAGGCAAACAACTCTTTTATAGTGGGCTGCACTATCTTGGCAGTTGCCAGGCAACTCTGAGGAGAAGCATACCTGGTTGTTGACAGGTAACTATAAAGGTTAAGTACAGACATTATACCAGTATCTTGGGGCGTTGCCTACATGACTAATGGACATATACCTCTCTGCAGGGGCCAGTGGGTGGCTGTAGGTGTGAGAGGATCCAGGGGCCCAGGAGGTGTGGCTGAATACCTATCTTTCATAAGGTTACAGGGGTTTCAGGTCTGTGCTCAACCAGTACCCAACTGTCTGTGCACAGGGCATCACCCCACACTGCTTGTCTTTGTCTCCTGGGATTAAAAGAGTGTAAGACCAGCCGGGCGTGGTGGTGCACGCCTTTAATCCCAGCACTCGGGAGGCAGAGGCAGGCGGATTTCTGAGTTCGAGGCCAGCCTGGTCTACAAAGTGAGTGCCAGGACAGCCGGGGCTACACAGAGAAACCCTGTCTCGAAAAAAACCAAAAAAAAAAAAAAAAAAAAAAAAAGAGTGTAAGACCATGCCTTGGTCCAAGCTTCTCATGGTCGAGGTCAACATACTGTGTCTTTCAGCCTCAACATATGGATCACAAGATTTTAGTCTATTTCTAGGTAACATTCCATATTAAAACTCTAAAGTATTCCCTTTACATCTGCAAATACAAACAATAGTTTAGTTGGGTGAGATCTTGCACAGAGATCAATACTCTTTTAACTATTTTTCTCCATGAAACTAGCATTCAGCTTCATTTTGTTTCCTTGTACCCATTTATTTTTGCTTGAACCATATGTTTTCTATTTTTCCATTTTAAACTTGCTATGCTTGTATGAAAATGTTCTTGATGCGACTGAACCAGAGATCAAAGTCTCTGTTCAGCTTTTTGGGACTTACTTTGTTAATTCTGTTAATAGAAATCTCTTTATCTTACTCTCAGGTAGGCTCTTTAGAAAAGGGCAAAATACAGCCACATACGTCACCAAAATATAACAAGAGCAGCCCCATATTGAAATTCTTCTCTTCTGAAACATCTAGAAGCAGAATCCCACAGTAAATCACCCTTAGCAGCAAAAGTTTCCATATTCATTCAAGGGTGGCCCATTAAGTTTAACTTAAAGAATGATACTCCACATTCAAAATCTCAAAACTCACATTTTCTCAATCAAAAACATGACCAGGGCTTCCAAAGAAATATCTCACTACAGGTACTAACTTGTGTCTTAGTTACAGTTTTACTGCTGTGAACAATCACTTTGACAAAGTCAACTTTATATATATATATGAACAATATTTCATTGTGGAGAAGTTCAGTTTCTGTTAGTAAGTTTCCTACGTTTGCCTTTCGCCATCTGGTGATCTCTGGAGTTAGTTGTTATAGTTGTCTCTGGTTGGAGAAGTTCAGTTAATTATCCTCAAGTAGGGAGAATGACAGCACCCAGGAAGGCATGGAACAGGAGGAGCTGAGAGTTCTACATTATCAGGTGAAATCTGCTAGGAAAAGGAAAACTTCCAGGTATCTAGGATGAGGGTCAAAAATTCGACTTCCACAGTGATATGCTTCTTTCAACAAGGCCACATTTCAAAAAGAGTGCCATCCTCTAAGTCAAGCATATTGAAACTATCATATCAACATTATGTATTTTATGAATTTTGGAGCATGTATTTTATGTTAATCATAATATTTATAAAAATATTAAAAAGCTCCAGAGCAGAGTATTATAGATTTTTTCAAAAATCCCTCACATATTCTAAGAATACACCAACTGCATGAAAATATAGGCTTCCTTGAAATGTTAAGAAATATATTATGGAATGATTTTGAGCACTATACAATGTAATAAGGTCTATTCTATAAACACTACGAGAGAATGAACAGTATTTCAAAACATGAGGAATTTTAAGAAGAAAAGTAAATTTAAGACTCATGTATGAGAAAGTATTTCCTGAAAAATTTTGCAAAAACTATTTCTTCTAATCTAGATCTCCCATGTTTAAGTTAAGAAGGATATGTGAATTATGAGTACTAACAAGGCAACAGCAGGTTTTTGCAATGTAACTTAGTATTATAGTTACTTTCAAAAAGAGTTACAGCACTATCAGTAAAGCCAGAAAAATATTGTGTATAAACAGAACAAAGGCATATGTATTAAAATTAAGTGAAAGTCAAGAAGTTTTTTAAGGAATTTACTGAAAGATGTTGAGTAACTGTAAAGATACAGTGCTGTTCTTTAAAAAGTTTGAGTTTGAAAGTCTACCTATTTTCCCAATGAAGCCATTCCCAGTTGTACATACACTGGCTCTACTGAATGAACAAAGTGGCAATAACAATGTAAAAGCTAGAGATAGAGAGCAGAAGGAGTTGAGAGAAAAAACTGAGGGTACGGAAGGTATATGAAAGTAGTATTTATAAGAGAATTCAAAAAATCCTATTATATGTGAAGATAAATGTGGAAGTATGGAGACAACAAAGTGCAGTTTATCAACCTAAAATTTTGCATACTATTGTATTTATTACTTTGTTTCTGGGAAAACAAAAGACAGTGATTTCTTGACAGTCCTAGTAATTAGAAATGTCTCATAAGAAAAGGAATCACCATGGAATTAACTCCTGATTTCATAACCTATATTTCTGAACAGATGTGTACCAGTGTGTGAAGTGTCCAGAGAGTCATTATGCAAATACAGAGAGGAACAACTGCTTCCAAAAATCTGTGACCTTTCTTGGCTATGAAGACCCCTTAGGGATGGCTCTAGCCAGCATAGCTTTGTGCTTATCTGCACTCACTGTCTTTGTTATTGGCATCTTTGTGAAACACAGAGACACTCCTATTGTAAAGGCCAATAATCGTGCTCTCAGTTACATTTTGCTCATCACACTCACCTTCTGTTTCCTGTGTTCTTTGAACTTCATTGGTCAGCCAAACACAGCTGCTTGCATCCTTCAGCAGACCACGTTTGCAGTTACATTCACTATGGCTCTTGCTACTGTTTTGGCCAAAGCTATTACTGTGGTCCTTGCCTTTAAGGTCAGTTTTCCAGGGAGAATAGTAAGGTGGCTAATGATATCAAGGGGTCCAAACTACATCATTCCTATGTGCACCCTGATCCAACTTCTTATTTGTGGAATATGGATGACAACTTCTCCACCGTTCATTGACCAAGATGCTCATACTGAATATGGACACATCATCATTATGTGCAACAAAGGTTCAG
>NW_018394079.1:26338-27850 GCF_900095145.1 Mus pahari
TTAAGATCATGGTCAACTGTTTTTCAATTTTGTTCTAGATCTGTACATGCTGCAAGCTTGAGGGCGGCTTTTATTATTTGTAAAACTTGGCAATATTAGATTGATGAAAAATTACTTAAGAATCATTTATGCCACCTTTCATATGTACTATCCCAAGCTTGCACAGGTATTTACAAAGTATACTACCTATCCTGCTTTTAGGAAGATGTCCTTTTCTTGGTGTACTTGAAGATTCCCTAGCATTGTGCAGTGTTGCCTCCCCCAGCCTTGAAGCAGGCTGATTCAGACCTTGTTGCCACTAATCTGGGAACCACCTGGGGTGGAACCTTCTGACTTACATAGCAGGTTGTATTGTCTACACCTGCCACTGCTTTCCTCCAAAACATTATTACTACCTGCTGAGATCCTTGAGACCTTATGGAAAAGGCATCCTGCAGATCACCTTCACCTGGAGAAGGGTATCAAGAACAAACTGGTGGGGGATGGGCCTCCTTCCTCTCTATAAGCTCAGAATCTCAATAAACTCATGGGCTTTGATCAGCTATGTTGTCTTAGCCTCCTTCCTTGTTTGCAGTCTAATCTCTTTCAGCCCCAGCCTGACATTCTGGAGTACCCAGTTAGGGTGTGTCTGTGGGCAGTCCCACACAGTGCAGTTTATGACACATATAAATATGTCATAGATCTCCCTATGATGATATGGTTTCAAGATGTTCTTGGAAAGTCTCCTTTTCGACTACAATGTTAAGAAAATAATCAAAGCAAAGTAATGTTTGAAAAAGTCAACAAGATGGAAAGGGATAGAAAATGTGGACTAAGATTAAATTACAAGCCCCTACTTACAGTGCATTCGGGCAATTACATGGCATATGAGATTGCTAGTTTAAATTTGGTATACCTCTTCAGAAAAAAAAAATACACCAGCAAAGTTAAATGGATGATATTTATATTCTCTTGAACAGGGCTTCTACTGAGAGAAAAAGAATTGTCTGAGAGAATGATGAAAAAGATAAAAAGCACCAAGTTGTCAGGATCTCTGTTTCTTGGAAAAGTTAGCTTGCAAAGAAAAGGCCTCTGTTGTCTTTAATGACCAAGGAACAATAAAAAAACCAATATTAGACAAATGAAATTTTACCAAGATATGAAAAATATTGTATTGTGCCAGAAATTGAAAAATAATGACAGTAGCATTGGCCTAAAGGTTTTTTGGGGGCCCAAATGACAATTGGTATTGGCCATTCAAAGTTCATAAAGCTCCAGTTGGGACATGCAAGATTCCTACTCTAGTCTGGAGATTTTACTTATGTCTAGTGTCCTTGAAATCTCAAGAGATGCCAGCCAGAGGATGAGCTGTAATACCTTGTGAAAAGATGTCTTTAGATCCTTTTTAAAAAATTATTTATTAATTTACTACTCGAAAGATGCCCCCTGTTGTTCTCTCTTCCCAAATTTCTTCACCCCATTCCTCCTCTCCTTTACCTATGACATAATTTTCATTCTGCCTCATGCATCACA
>NW_018394080.1:0-5567 GCF_900095145.1 Mus pahari
CTTCCTGTTCCTCTGAGTACCTGCCTACAGTGTGATTGCTGCATCAACCTCTCCAAAGATGCTGCACCATTCTCCATTCCTACTGCTGCACAGGAAGGCTTGGAATTCTAGCCCTGCAACCACACATCNCCTAGAGAAACAAGTTCTTNGCCTATGCCTGAATTTTGAATCAGTTTCTGAGATGTAGCTGCAGGGCTTGGGAGAGTGTGAGAGCAGAAGTGGCAGCCAGGATGGTGATGGTCATTATAACTATTGCCGGCACTAATACTCCCTATCCCATAGTCCTGCATGCTAATCTTTCCTGTGTAGACCTGAGACCTTGTCAGTGATCTCTGTCAGGAAGTTGGGTTAAAACCTCAAGGCGATATGTCAGAGTTTCATTAGATCCAGTGGGAAGGACACATTGTGTTCTGAGGTTCCACCCTTCAGTTACTTCCCCTTGTTAAACGTTAGAAATGGATGCTCAGCATAGAAGCCACTGAGTCGTGCATGAAGTTCTCAGGTGTCAGCCTTAGGGAACTGTAACATGTCCTATATCTCCCCTCCACAGTCTGTCACCACTATTGCACACTGGGCCTCTCCATTTAGAGGCCTCTTCACCATGACAAAATCTTGTTTTCAAAGGCATGGACAAGGTCAGCCCTGAAGGAATGATGAGAAGGAATGCTGACACCTGGGTTCCTTTCAGAGATGGACTCAGACTTTGGCCACAGGTTGCATGCCCATCTAAAGGGCAGCATGAGATTTATTAACCCTAGGCTGCTTAGACACCTGGTAGAGGCCAAGTGGATTGAGGGACAGAGCTGGGTCATGGCACTACTCATGGAGTGCATGTGGTATCCAGTTCAGGTCCTTGACTGACAGTTAGGCACATTGTCATTGTGGGGACACTTGGCTACGGTCAATAGATGGCCCCTTCTTCTCTCACACCATGGTCCTATGTGTGGTATCTCGGTGCTCACTAGAAAGGGAATCCTGTGTGATTCCCTGCTGACCACAGGTCCACCTGCCAGTGTGTCTTCTCAGGAGCCTTGAGGCTCAGGTGTGGCTCCACCTGGATGGACAGCTTTCCCTCTGTCTGCAGGACTCTGGCTGTGTTTCCAGGCTCAAAGGATTCTACATGGACACCAAACACCTGACCCCGATGCACCTTGGCCTCCTTTCCTCCTCTATCTAGACTCTAACCTGGCTCAGTCCTTGAGCTGTATCATCCACTCCTCTCTCTAGGTTTGACCTGCTGTTCTCTGAAACTTCCCTCAATGATGATCCCCATTACCCCTGCTCCACAAAGTTCTCTGCATTGTAGCCACACATGTTGCAATGGTGTAACAGGAGCAGTGCTTGGCCCCTGCATAGCTCTCTGTGGCTCTGAGACATTAGAGGATATCATGGGGCTATGTTATTTACCATCTAGTGTATGTTCTGTTCTTTTCCAAAATATACTTCATTTCAGATTCTAAGAAATGTCTCCATTGTTCTTTGCACTGGACAAAATTCTCTTTTGGTCACCTCACTACCAACACTGCCTCCTCTTCATCCTCCTCCTATTCCTCCTCACCACCATCACCACCACCACCACCACCATAACCATCACCATCATAACCATCATCCTCATTCTTTGTCTTCATCACAAATCTCACCTCTTAGAACCAGGTCGTTTTGAGTGCTCTCTGTGAAGCATCCAGAGTCTTGCTTTATCATTCACCTGCCCACCACCACTGTAAAGCCTCAGGAGCAGACTCACTGCTGGATGAAGGTTGTCCCTTCTCATCAGGAAACTTGAAATCCCATAATACCTAGCTGTGTGTCATGGGGGAAATGCCTAAGCTTTTCTGTGCCTCAGTTTCCTTATCCATAAAGGGACTCATAATAGGATTTAGGTCATAGGGCCATCACAGAAGTCACAGAGTGTGAGTGACAATCTGTATGTCCCTGTTGTCACCAGAGGGTATAATTGCCAAACAGAAGCTCTGTGAACACTGTCACATTCAATGCAGTTACACGTTTATTGATCCTATGCTCCTGTCCTTTCAAATTGTGTGATGAAGGTAGAGGTGACAATCTGTCCTGTGAGGTTGATCACCTAGAGACTTAGGGGAAGGCTACTTCTCTGTCCTGAGTAGGAATGCTAGGGGGAGAGGAGCTGCTCTGACCCACAGGTCCCATGCAGCTACAAGGGTTGATGGCTCCACCTGTGCCAGATCTGGGTGGGGCCAGAGACTCTGTAGGGGCTGTGGATAGCTCTGCCCACAGGAAGGCAAGAGGAAGGCAGAACTGGACACCAAGCATTTCAGATGCTGCAGATAGACCCAGGACAGCAGGTTCCCTTCTTAGTCCTTATGGGTTGTCCTGTAAACTTGCATAGTGCCATCCTGACTGAAAGGCTGAAGGCAGACATAAGCAGAGCCTAAGTGAGGAGAGAGCCTCACTGCCGGGCCCAGGCTTTTGGGTTGAGGGAGATACAGGGAGAGAGCGGGGACAGGGAATAACACAAATTTCAGGTCAGGAACCTGAGCTAGTGCTACCATTATGACAGGGAGCCTGACAATAACCAACCATAGGCTTCTTTCTCTGCATGAGGACAGGACAGAGTTAGTCAGTGTCACTGTCCAGTTAGGCATGGCAAGCATGTGCAGACAGACCTTTTACAGGCTTAATTTCCAGCTCTTGGGAAGTTCCATCTCTCTTTGGATTTGTAACTTTGGCCATAAAGAGGATAATATGAGTATTTGTGTCAGTGATAATCATCAGGAATGGCCTGTTGAAATGTATTCTGATAGGGTAAAATGTCATACAACATCCAAGATCTCTTAGTCCTGTGGCAGCAGCTGCTTCTGTGCCTGTCTCAGTCACATCCAGCACAGCCTTGTGGACCACCTGTGGGGAGAGAGACACATCACTCAGGGGAGACCAGGGAGGGCAAGAGCAGTGTCTTGAGCAGGCAGTGAGTGCTGGCCTCATCTGGTCATGAATTTTTTTCTTCCTTCCCAGAGTCGAATGCTGGATTCCCAAGTCTCTGCTCAGGCTGTGAGATAAGGCATGCCCTGGTAAGCTCAGTGTCTGAAACAGTGATGTCCTGAAAGCAACAACATAAGGACAGGAGTAGGCAATGCCAGTGTTTTCTATTATGTTTCTAATGTTTAGTGCTGCTATTCTATGTGCTAGAGAAGAATTCCTGGCTGATGCAGTGAAGTTAAGGCTGGGCATGCTTTGTGCCTGCAGTGGATTGTGTGTGGCACCTGCAGTGCTGCACAGGTTGGTACCCATGTAATCTAACACCAAGTGTAAGGTCTAGTCCAAAGGGCAAAGTAGGGACTGGGTGCTTGCTCTCAGCAACAATATGGAGGGTAGGATTAAGCTCTCCCCAGCATGAGGCCAACAGAAGTACAGGTGTTCTCACAGATGTGCCAATCCCACATGCCCTGAACCATTCACATTGATGACCAAGCTGAACCATCCCCCATTCCTTGCTTTACCTGAGAGACACTCAGATCCTTGGATCCTGTGATTGCAGACAGGTCACTGTGCACTGAGAACATTTCCTTGATGCCCAGCTCTGGAAGGATGTGCTCCAGGCTGTAGTCAGTGGAGATGGAGAACTTGGGCAGGTGGAGATCATCTATCATGCTGAGAATGGAAGAGAAACATAGAGTTCCTGGACTCTGTGGTTCCTTCAGTCTACTGTGATGTAGTTCCTTCAGTCTACTCCTCTCCAAAGAGAGCAATCTAACTCCAGGGAAGTCCTCTTCCCACCCATGCCTACACAATGTGACTTTGCTCTCCTTAATGCACTAAATATCCATCAGTGCCTGAGAGTGTGAACAGTAGACAGGCATCCTGACTTGGTGCTGGTTAATTCCTGACTGAGAATGCTTTCCTCCTAGATCCACAAATGCAGTCCTTCCCTGACATGGGGCCCTCTGACATCACCTAAGGAGCCTTCAGTTTAACATAGGACACTGCATCAGACTCCAGCTGTCCTTACCTCTGACACTCCCCCTCTCACCTCCCCACTTCTCACCAGTGAGGAATGAAATAGTCACTGTATTAGTATTCGTACACTTTCCCTTCCTCAACTACAACAAAGTCCAGAGGATAAGAAATTTTTTTGGACTTTAATCACTGATAGACTCTGAGGGTCTATGTCCAGCTTGGCATGTAGTGGGTCTTCAAGTCACCATTCCATGAATGTCCAGTGAAAGATGGATGAGGGGATGAGAGAACTCCATGGGGCACAGCTGAGTCTCAGAGCTCATCTCTGCTCAATCACAATCACCCACCCCTGGCAAACAACTCTCCCCTTACTCATGACTCAATGTATACACAGGCCTTCAGAGAGGGGAGAAACCTCAGCACCCTGTGTGAGCTGGTCTCATAGTGTGAAGAACAAAAACCACAGTAAAATCAGGCCTGAAACACCTGAGACAGTGGAGGGGACTCAATTCAACTCCACCTGTCCCCTGCTGACACTTCAACCATTACACTGGCTGTAAGTGGGACTCTGAGGTCCTGGGATACTAGATATCAGAACAACAGCACTATGGGGATCCTTGGCAGTTCTGGGTCCTATGGGTATCACCTGGGCCTCAGAGAGTCCTTCCACTTCCTCAGGGTCTCTGGTTGCAAGCTGGCTTCCACCTGCTGCATCCTGCCCTGGTCAGGGAGGATGAACAGGGCACTGGCATTTCCTGTGTACTTCAGCTCCACCACAGAGCAGGACAGCTCATCATCCCGGAAGTAGGGTATAGTCACATTCTGAATTTTCATCATGGGCACCTTCAAAGACCTTTTTTCATCCAAGTAAAACTCGGAATTAAATGTGTTCCGGGGGTCAAAGGGCATCATCCATTTGCCTACATGTGGAGCAGATCATTAGATTGTAACAGTAGCTCAGAGACCACACCTCCACCCCATATCTCAGCAACTGCTGAGTTATGACAGCTGTCAATATACCTTCAACAGCTCAGTGTCCCTTAGTAGTTTTATAGTGATTAGAAAATCATTGGGAGATTCATAGCTCTGTATGAGAAGGGATCCACAGACTGAGTTTGCAAAGAACAGCCTCTATCTAACCCTCAACCTGGAGAACTGAGCTCCTGAGAACCAGGTGTGTAAGCAAGACATGACAGTGCAAATGGTGAGCCTGAGCCTGGAGGGAGATTGGAATCCTGTTGTCCTCAGGGGGAAGCATGTCTAGAAGGGATTGGGAGAAAAGAGAAGAGTTGAGTCCACCCTCTCTGAGGTCTGTTAACTGTGTCCTGGGTGGGAACCACTTTATTGGAAGGCCAGACTGAGAGTAAAGTGTGGGATAAGCGTGAAGCCCCTGAGTCCTGTAACCCAGACTCGGTTTACCTGGAATCCATTGATAGTGCAGTTAGTAAGGCTTGGGTAATGTGTGTGTTCGAGTAATTATAATGAAAGACCCCCGAAGGGAGCCCCTCGCTCCAGTCTCGGGAAGGACGCGCACCCAGTAGGACGCTGAGACCTACTTGCTGTAAACACACGAGGAAGTTTATTGAAGACAGGACAAGACAAGAGCTCAGGCCAGCATGCTGGGGTCGAAACTC
>NW_018394081.1:0-3667 GCF_900095145.1 Mus pahari
CAGACATGGCAGCACAGTAAGGGGAAAGAATCCAAAGATAGGCAGCAACTTTAGGGTCAGCCCCTGCTATAGTTGTTGGAGGACCCTCATGAAGACTGAGCTGCACATCTGCTACATATGTGCCAGGGACCTTAGTCCAGCCTGTGTATGCTATTTAGTTGGTGTCTCAGTCTCTTTGTGTCCCCAGGGGTTACTTGAAACTGTTGTTCTTCCTATGGATTTCCTATCCTCTTCTGGGCCTTCAGTCCTTTCCCCAACTCTTCCATAAGTGTCCCCAGGTCCATCCCATGTTTCACTGTGGTTTTCTGCATCTGTTTCAGTCAGCTGCTGGGTGGAGCCTCTCAAGGGACAATTATGCAAGGCTCCTGTGTGGGAGCATAACAGAGTAGTATCTATAATAATGTAATAGATTGGTGCTTGCCAATGGGATGGGCCTCTAGTTGGGTGAGTTTTCATTGGCCGTTCCCTCAGTCGCTGCTACAGCTTTGCCCCTGCATTTCTTTCAGACAGGACAAATATTTTTCTGTCTATTGTGTAGTGGTTGAAATTGATTCTTCAGCTTTCTTCTCATGCTCCCATACATTCACCATTTGTTCTCCTTCCCTAAAACATATAACATACAGTAGACACATTTGTTATTCAGTGCTAAGCTATTTTGCAAGCCTAGTGGTTTTATATTTTTACTCTTATTTTTGTTTTTCAAGAAAAAATTTCTCTGTCAAGGCCTTCCTGTTCTCATTGTAGGTATACAGACCACATAAGCTCCCTCATATGTTTTGCACAATAAGCATATTCATTTGTGGAGCTCTTCATCCACACCTTTAATTTTGAAATTTGGCCAAATATATAAGTTATATTCTATTTCTCAGGATGGCATATGTTTATGACATCAATACTGCCTGAGGCTTCAGTCATTAGATACCAGATGTAGGATATTCTTCCTAAATCTTGTGCTTGTTTTGAAATGTTTTAATAAACAGGAGCATTATGCCTGTGTACATAAATACGAATATCGTGTATGCCTCATCTTTAGTGTTGTCAGAAGATGATCTCAGAACTCCTGATCTTGAAGTAATGGGTAGTTGTTGGTCCCCATGTAAATGCTAGGAATTTACCACCATTATGTGGAAGACCAGTAAGAGCGTTCCACTGCTGAAGTAGCTACTCTGCCTTATGTTGCTTATTTATGGTCAAAATTTGTAATACTAGTATTTTCATCTGTCCATATTTAACTGGTTTTTTGTTTGTTTGTTTGTTTTGTTTTGTTTTTTTGAGACAGGGTTTCTCTGTGTAGCCTGAGCTGTCCTGGAACTCACTTTGTAGACCAGGATGGCCTCGAACTCAGAAATCTGCCTGCCTCTGCCTCCCAAGTCCTGGGATTAAAAGTGTGCACCACCACCGCCGGACCATATGTAACTGTTTACACATGCATTCCCATTAGTAAAATTTTATTACTGTTGCAGTTTAAACTGGTGCACTTCATGTTTCTGCAATATGAGTACAGAACTGCAGTGAATGTATAATTCTTTGTATGAACTTCAGTAAAATACTGTGCATTCATTCTATCATTTTTTGTTTCATTGGTTGATATTTGGAGGGGAGTGAGGGTCTTACTATGTAACTTTGCTGTCTTGGAATTTGTTGCATAAACCATGCTGCATCCAGCTCTTCTACATAGACCTGCCTGTGCCTCTGGGATTAAAGACGTGAGCCAATCCACCCAGCTTGCCCATCATTTATATAGTTAATAATTGTTCATACTATTTTTTGGATGTGTGTTTAGTACTGTTGATCTCTTTCCCCATACTTCTCCCTGTCAGCTGGCATTTCTCTTGCAAGGTTCTATCCTATTCAAAGGGTTCAGAAGGGACATAGGAGAACCTTATAGTACAAATTCCTTCTAAAATGACATGGTGATTAGACTATAACTTTGGTGTCTGTAAACAAGTGGAGGAAGCACCTGAATTATATAAATATATTGTCCGGGAAGCATACATTTACTTTATAGTGATATTTACAGTATCATGTTTTGTGTTGTANATGTGTATGGNATANTTTAGGATGCAGTGACTTATGATGATGTGCATGTGAACTTCACTGGGGAAGAGTGGAATTTGCTGGATCCTTCCCAGAAGAGTCTCTACAAAGATGTGATGNTGGAGACCTATTGGAACCTCACTGCTATAGGTAAGACTGTGANNTTTCTTTTGCTTTTCAAAATAAGGGAAGATGTTTCTTGGTTATTGATCTTCTGTTATTTCAACTGAAAACAAGTAAGATTGAGCTTAATAAATCAGGTTCTGTGCTGTGAAAATTAACAGTAACTTGAATTTTGCCCAGTTTCCAATACCATATCATTCATTTTCTGGTACTGTGTTTTAGGGTACAATTGGGAAGACCATCATATTGAAGAACAATATCAAAGTTCTAGAAGACATGAGAGGTAATTTTCATGTGCCCACTGATACAAATATACCTCTGACGAAATTGTAATATGTTCTGGAATCTCTAAATAAAAGCAAGAGTATATAATATCAGTCCTTTAAGTGTAGGTATGATAATAATATTCTCACAAAATCGTGTCCTCAAAGTCAGTTACCGGATTTGTGTTTGCAAGGCATTCCTCTTAGAAAGAAGACAAGGAAACAATACCTTAAAAAATAACCTTTATTTGATTAGTAGCTCTATTAGAGTTATGCTGTGGTACTGCCAATTTGTATACTCTCATAATGTTTAGATATTGCAGATGGAATAGTGATAAATATATATCCAAAACCTTCTAATAAACAAATAGTCCATGGTAAAGTTGGTGATACTCATATTGCTATGTTTATTGAGAAGTCAGTTTATGAGAGTCAATAATATTGTCACAGAGAAACCCATATTCATTTACCACATGTCTATGAGGAACAAAATGTCAAACTGTGTGAATGCAATGTGGAATCCTTTCGTTTGTTCATCTTCTTTTAATGGGTATATCGAGTGTCAGAATGGATAAAACCATGTGAGCTTAGCGATATTGAAAAGAGCAATTCTATTCCACAGCAATGAGAAGAGATGCAGTATTTTGACATTGGTACTTTCTGAATATTATAGAGGTGTGCAATTAATTAAACCAAAGAAATCTCTCATATAAAAAGATGTTATGAATGTGAGTCGTTTAATAAATGCTCTTAAAATTGCTGTTGTTTTCATAGAGGTAAAACAACACAGAGTGAGAGAGAACAGCATGAATATACGAAGTGATAAAACCTTAAGATCTGAGTGTTCTTTATTATTAGACCAAACTGTAAAATTAATTCATATTGGTAAAACGGTTGATCAGGGTAATGAATGTGGTAAAGCTTTCACATGTGCCAATTATTGTTGCAGGCCTGAAAGAAGTCATAGAGGAGAGAAACCCTATGAATGTAAACAATCAGAATGTAATCAAAGAATACATACTGGAGAGAAACCTTATGAATGTCGTCTATATGGTAAAGCCTTTGCAATACCCAGTCATCTCCAAAGTCATAAAAGAATACATACTGGAGAGAGACCTTATGTATGTAATCAGTGTGGTAAAGCCTTTTCAAGTCATAGTGGTCTCCATAGACATAAGATAATACATACTGGAGAGAAACCCTATGAATGTAATCAATGTGGTAAAGCCTTTTCATGTCCCAGT
>NW_018394081.1:7046-13851 GCF_900095145.1 Mus pahari
TGCCTTGACAATATATTCATATGATTCTGATGCTTCTTCCACTTATTTCCTGACACAGCAGTTATAATCTTATCAGCAAATTATTTTAGAAGGAAACTGAATTACGAGGCTCACCTGTGTCATTTCTGAGTCCTTTGAATAGGATATAGCCTTGCAGAACAAAGTACAGTTGATAGAGAGGGGGAAGGAGAGAGGCAAACAGATTAACATTACTAAGCACACATCAGAGAGATTGTATGAACAATCACAAAGTACAAAAATGATTGGCAAGCTGTGTGTTTTTTCATGTCTTTAGTCCAAGAGGCAAAGGCAGGGGTATGCCATTGAGTTCAATGCCAGCCTGGACTATGCAAAGAGGTCCAGGACAGCAAGAAGTGTATATTAAGACCCCACTTCCCCTGAAAAATGCAGTCAAGGCAACAAAATCATACAAAGAATTCATAGATCTTTTCTGAAGTTCCTACACAGAATTATACACTCACTTCAGGTCTGTTTCATCATGCAGAAACCTGAAGTCCACCAGTTTAAACTGCAGCATAAATACAATTTTATAAATGGGAATGCATGTTTAAACAGTTACAAAAAGGCAAATGAAAATACTAGTAACATAAATGTTGATCATAAATAAGCAACATAGGGCAGGACAGATAGTTCAACAGTGGAAAGCTATTGCTGGTCTTCCACATAAAGAAGGCCAATTGTCAGTCTTTACACGAGGACTCACAACTGCTCACTACTTAAAGTTTAGGTGTTCTGAGGCTGTCACCTGACAACAGTAAAGACAAGGCACACGTTTTCATATTCATGCACAGTGGCAAAATAATTCATACTCATTGAAAAAATTCAACAAGTAAGAAAAATGTCACACACCTGCACTGTGAAGCCTTGGGTAGTATTGATGTGATGAACACATGCCATCCTGAGAAATAGAATATAGTCTGAATATTCTTGGCCAAATTTCAAAATTCAAGATGTGGATGAAGATCTGCAAAACAGCATATGCTTACATGTATAAAAATCTAGATTCTAAGCACACAAGCTAATAATATAAAAACAAAATCAGCCAGGGATGTTGGCCTACTTCTAATCCACTTAAGAAGAGGAAATCTTCAGAGAGAAACTTTCTCTTGAAAAACAAAAATAATAAAGATAAAAAGCCACTAGGTCTCCAAAATGGCTTACCATTGAATAGCACATGCTCCTACAGCATCGTACATCATTTGGGCACAGAGTCCACATGGTGACTATATGGGAGCATGATAAGAAGGCTGAAGGATCAATTATAACCACAACACAGTAGACACACACAAAAACTTTGTCTTGTCTAAAAGAAATGCAGCAGCAAAGCTAGAGCAGAGACTAAGGGAATAACCACTGAAAACTCACACAGCTTGAGAACCACCTTATGAACAAGCAACAATCCCTGACATTAAGGATGCTCTGTGTCCCTTGCTAAGACAGAAGGTTCCTCTCTGGAAACGAACAGCAGGGCCACTGCTGAGGACAACTTCCACATAGTTCACTGAATACAAACAGGTTTGCAGGCTTGGAGGTTGCACTCCATTGTTCTAGTCTCTTTCAGATGAGAAGGCACTCTACAGGCTACAGAAATACAATCCTAGACAGCCACCCACCTAACAACCCCTCCATGTAAAATATGTCCTGCCTACAAGATGTGCAGCGGCATGGTGGAACCAAATTCTTTGGAGTCAGGAACCAATGCTTGCTTTAACTTTTCTTCTTGTGCTCTCATACATTCACCATTGGGATTCTGTCCCCAAATCAGGTTAGATACAGTAGACACATCTGCTGCGTGACTAGACATATGTATTAGAGCACACCAACTATTATTCATACCTTTTCTCTCAGGTTGTGTACTTTCCGATAAAAATACAACAATCTGTTATGCACAGAGACACCAGTTTGTACAGATCTTCTGTGTTGGTTGAACGAGTATGATAACAGAAATTTGTTTTCTAGACATAAATTCAGGTCCACATCCAGATTCTTCATTGCCCTCGTCTATGAACTACACAAAATGACCAGTTTGGACTTTTACTGATCATCAATAATCGATTACCTGAGTACTCATTGCTAAAGCCAACTACTGTCAAATCAGGAAAGCTCCCACTTTCTTCCCTCCACAGCCTTTCTGTGCTGTGGCTACACCAAGTTTCCAAATTGGTCGATGAACTCAATGGTTGCATGAGTCCCTATTTATCTGTAATTCTTCCAAAAACCCATGGAGATTAGATGACACTCATTCACTAATGTCTTTTCCTTCACACTGAGCAGTAGGCCCCAGCATGAAAGAAGGTGTAGGACTGTCTTAAAGGCACACTGCAGCAGAGGCAGGATTAGGTCTTCAAAGCAAGTCTTAACTACATATAGTGACCAAGGTCTCAGCTACAGAAGACACTGCTCTAAACAGAAAAAATATCAAAGCCTCTGAGCAAAAGGAATGGAATTCCTAATGATGAGGAAACTTTGGAGAATAGGAACAAACAAGAGATCACAGCAGTGATAAAAAAAAAAAATCAAATTCAAAAAGTGATACCAGCAGTTGACTATTTTAATGACTTATTTGTTTTATGTATATGAGTATACCATTGCTCTCATTAGACACACAGCATTTTCAACAAATGGTGCTGGCACAACTGGCTGTTAGCATGCAGAAGAATACGAATTGATCCATTCTTATCTCCTTGTACAAAGCTCAAGTCTAAGTGGATCAAAGAACTCCACATAAAACCAGGGACACTGAAATATATAGAGGAGAAAGTGGGAGAAAGCCTTGAAAAAATGGGCACAGGGGGAAAATTCCTTAACAGAACAGCAATGTCCTGTGCTGTAAGATCAAGAATCAACAAATGGGACCTCATAAAATTGCAAAGCTTCTGTAGGGCAAAAGATACCGTCAATAAGACAAAGAGGCCACCTACAGATTGGGAAGGAATTTTTACCAATCCTAAATCTGATAGGGGACTAATATCCAATATATACAAAGAGCTCAAGAAGCTGAACTCCAAAACTTCAAATAACCCCATTAAAAAAATGGGGTACAGAGCTAAACAAAGAATTCTCAACTGAGGAGTACCGAAGGGCTGAGAAGCACTTGAGAAATTTTTCAAAATCATTAATAATCAGGGAAATGCAAATCAAAACAACCCTGAGACTTCACCTCACACCAGTCAGAATGGCTAAGATAAAAAATTCAGGGGACAGCAGATGCTGGCAAGGATGTGGAGAAAAAGGAACACTCCTCCATTGTTGGTGGGATTGCAAGCTTGTACAATATCTCTGGATATCAGAGTGTCAGTTCCTCAGAAAAGTGGACATAGTACTACCGTAAGATCCAGCAATACCTCATTCATAGCTGCCCTATTCATAGCCAGAAGCAGGAAAGAACCCAGATGTCCCTCAACAGAGAAATGGATACAGAAAATGTGGTACATTTACACAATGGAGTACTACTCAGCTATTAAAAACAATGAATGTATGAATTTCTTAGGCAAATGGATGTATCTGGAGGATATCATCCTGAGTGAGCTAACCCAATCACAAAAGAAGTCACTTGATATGCACTCACTGATAAGTGGATATTAGCTCAGAAACCTAGAATATCCAAGATACAATCTCCAAAACACAAGAAAATCAAGAATAAGGAAGACCAACACATGGATACTTCATTCCTCCCTAAAATAGGAAATAAAATACCCATGAAAGAAGTTGCAGAGACAAAGATTGGAGCTAAGACAAAAGGATGGACAACACAGAAACTGCCCCACCCATCCCATAATCAGCCACCAAACACAGACACCATTGCATATGCCAGCAAGATCTTGCTGAAAGGATACTGATATACCTATCTCTTGTGAGGCTATTCCAGTACCTGGAAAATATAGAAGTGGATGCCCACAGTCATCCATAGGATAGAACACAGAGACCCCAATGGATGAGCTAGAGAAATTACCGAAGGAACTGGAGGGGTCTGCAACCCTATAGGTGGAACAACAATATGAACTAATCAGTACACCCAGAGCTCGTGTCTATAGCTGCATATATAGCAGAAGATGGCCTAGTCAGCCATCGTTGGGAAGAGATGTCCCCTGGTCTTGCAAACTTTATATGCCCCATACAAGGGAACATCAGGGCCAAGAAGTGGGAGTGGATGGACAGGGGAGAAGGGTGGAGTGAAGGTATAGGGGACATTCAGAATAGCATTTGAAATGAATAAAATATCTAATGAAATAATTTTTTAAAAAAGACTTGCTTTGAAGACTTATTCCTGCCTGTGCTGCACTGTGCCTTCAAGATAGACATACACCTTCTTTCAGGCCGGGGCCTACTGCGCAGTGTGAAGGAAAAGACATGAGTGTCTTCTAATCTTCATGGGTTTTGGGGAGAATTACAAATAAAGAGGGACCCATGCAACCATTGAGTTTATTGACCAACTATGAAGCTGGTGTAGCCACAGCACAGAAAGGCTGTGGAGGGAAGAAAGTGGGAGCTTTCCTGTTATGACAGTAGTTGGCTTTAGCAATGAGTACTCAGGTAATCAATTTTAGATGATCAGTAAAAGTTCAAACTGGCCGTTTTGAGAAGTTCATAGACCAGGGAAATCAAGAACCTGGATGTGGAACTAAATTTATTTGTAGAAACCAAATTTCTGTTATTACACTCGTTCAACAAACATAGAAGATCTGTACAAACTGCTGTCTCTGTGCATAACAGATTGTTATATTTTTGTCTGAAGGTAAACAACCTGAGGAAAAAAAGGTATGAATAATAGTTGGTGTGCTCTAATACATACATCTAGTCCCTGAACAATATTGGATCATAAAACCTGTTCAAACTTTTAAAATAATTTTTGAGGTTATAATTCATCCTTTGAACTTTCTCATTTTTCACTACTGCTAAGACTCAAACCCTGGGACAAATGGCTGAGGTGCCCATTTAACAAATCAAAGCATGTCTGGCTGTCAGTTCTCCCTGACATTTCTCAGTTCCTACCTGTTACAAGGTGTACCTGGTAGAACTGCCCTCTAGTCCAGGGATTGGTCTGTCTGTCTTTCAAATGCCCTTCCTTATGTAATTCAACCATTTTGTTACCTGATCATTTTTATCTATCATTTACCCACCTGTTAGGTTATTTCTTCCCTGGTGCTAGGTTATTTCTCTGCCTTTGAAATAAGCCAATTGAATCCAAATGAGAATATATTAAACACAGGTTTATTGGGAAATTTCAGGAGGGTGAGTTCACTGGCTTCAAGGAAGTACGTCAGGGAAATCACTTTGGGAGGGGTGGCTTGAGGGGGAAGAGAAAGACAGAAAGGGTGTATGCACAGAGAAAGAAGGGAAGGAAAAGAGCAAAAGGAGACCAAAATGCCTGGATTATACAGGAAAGAGCCTCTGGGAGAAGGAAGCCCTGCATGGGGGCAACTTATGCCAGATAGGGACCAAGGGGTTTTGGGGGAAACCTGGAAGCCAGGTCTGCTTTGATATGTAAAATATACACCTCAGTCCCTTGTCTAGAACAATGACCTGTTCTGGCTCTACCTTCTCCCCTCTTCTCTTTTCTTTTCTTTTCTTTTTTTCTTTTTTTTGGTTTTTCAAGACAGGGTTTCCCTGTGCAGTCCTGGCTGTCCTGGAGCTCACTCTGTAGACCAGGCTGTCCTTGAACTCAGAAATCCGCCTGCCTCTGCCTCCCAAGTGCTGGGATTAAAGGCGTGTGCCACCATGCCCGGCTCCTCTACTCTTTCTTTACTTGGCTCGGGTTATGGTCACTCTGAAATTTCCCAGATGTCCCTATGTCTTGGTATGCTCTCCTCTTTATCTATAACACAGCTGCACACAGTGGCTCCAGAGTGCACTGAGCCACTTCCCATGGCCAATATAGGAAGAGGAGCAAGGTGCACTGGCAGGAGAAAAGTTAGCCTCATGAGTGGCTTCTTGCTTCAGTATTAGCTCATTCTACTCTTCTCCATGTCTATGGGTTTGCAGAGCACTAGTCCATTCCAGCTCTTCACTGACAGCAGAAAAAATCAGCCAGTTGACACCATCCCCGGCTCCAAAACTGACCACGTCCTGTGAGAACAGGGCATCCAGCTTGCCATACTGTACCAGGGCATCTTCAAACATCTGCAGCATCTCAAAGACGAAGGCAAACTCCTCCTGAATCATGAAGTATTCACAGACACTCCAGCCTGGCTCTGTCCTTTTTCCCCTCAAAGTCCACATGCCATCCTCAAATTTGCCAAGGTTTTTGTTAAAAGGCATGAGCCACAGAGTTCTGAGTTTGGTCAGGAAGGCATTCCTGGATTCCTGAGGTAGAGAAGACTCCTCCAAGGGGTTAGAGACCACAACACACCTGCCACTGTGTTTATTACAAAAGTTATTTCTTATTTGTCCACAATAGAAGTTCAGGGAAGAATATTATTTTTCTTGGCATCATTTTCAACTACCACTGTTAGCCAGTCCATAAAGCTATGAGCTTTCAGGCCATTCTGTCACTTGGTGAGGTCAACTTTTACAGTAGCTTTATACACTTCAGTATCACAGCACTCAGTCCTGTAGATGTGGAGGAAGGGGAAGGTGAACAGGGCTTTGTTCCTTTCTTTGCACAGCAGTTCCTCTTTGTTTTTGTTTGTTTGTTTGTTTTGTTTTGTTTTGTTTCTTGATTCAGAACCTTGTCTTATTTAAATGTTTTCTTCATGATCCAATACAACCTTTCAGAATCAATCAAATACATAATATCAATAGGTTTCCTCAAAATTCAAGACTCACAGCCACAGTTCTAAACCTG
>NW_018394081.1:14206-25456 GCF_900095145.1 Mus pahari
TTACCAATAGCACAATTTCCACCATAATCCTATCAGCCAAGGAAAGGTACTACAGCTAGGGGCAGTGGAATTAGTGATAGAGTGCTTATTCATCATGCAAGAGACTATTCCATCCATAGCTTACTAAAACAAAGACCTCAAAAAAGCAGCCTGGACAGAACATTGTCAATTATCACTAACCACCTGTGTTATACTCTTTGTCAGTGTGGGAAGACTGAGATATTAGGCATAAATAATAAAGACATATTCTCAGGGCACTGGATTCCTAAGGTCCCATCCAGGAAGTGGATAAGAAAGATCTACCTGTGTTAAGGGAATGGGCACGCAATTTCTACTGAGTGGTGCTCATTTGAGCCCATTGATCATCTTCCTTCAAATTTCAGACAACAGAACCCCAAACAGAAGGACAAATAAAGGGGTAGGTCTTTAGCCTTTACTAATTGCCCTTCACTATGGAGCTACTCACAGATGAATCATGAGAAGAGGTCATTTTCATCTTAGGTTCACGATACAAGTGCTACACCAAAGGCTGGTTGCAATGAAGTTTCACTTCAAACTTTCATTGATTGATAAATTAGACATTATTTTGGAATGCTTAACTTTAGCTACAATATAGATTTGATCCAATGTATATAGTATACCATTTTTCACATTTACTTTTTTCTTTTAAGATTCATTTATTTATTATATGTAAGTACACTGTAGCTGCCTTCAGACACTCCAGAAGAGGGCATCAGATCTTGTTACAGATGGTTGTGAGCCACCATTCACATTTACTTTTAGCCCCATATTAGAAGTAGGTTACAACCCCAGCAGTGGGCACAGAGACCCCTTATTGGTGGGGCAGAGCAGATGGCAGTCCTTTGGTCATCCTACCTTGATGGCCAAACCTTGTCTTATGCCTAGGACTCATAAAAATAAAATTAAAGCAAGGCAGCACAGCATGAGAAGAGGAACACAAGGTCTTGCAGACCTCCAGTGCATAAGCATAAATACCTGCTTGTCACCATGACAGACGGGAGAGAAAAAGGAATTGAAGGCTCAAGAGTGGAGAGAAGTAGCCTGGTATAGTGGGTAACCTTGCCATTGGGGCCATGCTTGAGTCTGTGGCTCCACAGTGGTGGGTCAGTGTCCATGGCTCATTATTACCACTAGAGAACACTGGGTGTCTGAAGCTGTGCAGGTCTGCCACCATTCCTCATTGAATACAGCACTCTGGACAGCTGGTCTTGTCACCTTCTGTAGGGAGAGCTGGCCCAGGCTCTCACAAGCTGCAGCACTTGGAAGAATGGGCCCCAGCTCAGCTACCATCCTGACCCCTATCCAGGGCTCTGAATTGACCCACCGTAAAATCTACGTCATCTTCAAATGGTGGGGATCGTGAAAGGGCCACCCTGCTGTTCCAAAGCGGTAGGATCTCTATGACACAGCACAGCAACAGGATAACTGGAGGGAGTCCTGATGAGGAACCAACATTGGCATTGTCAGGAGGAGCAACAGGCATCCTGGCAAATTTTTATGGAACTTTCTTTTGNCTTCCGGACATGCTCAGGATGCTGGGTTGCAGTTCCGGTCTCATTGGGTCAAATAGCACTCAGCTCATGATGGTCAGCTCAGGTAACTTCGTGGCCAGCTGACTGTTCAGTTCCCACTAAGATGGAGTAGCAGGCTAAGACTTGTTTTTAAGAGGGAAAATAGTTGGACACAGATAGGGGGTAGAGCTTTCTCTGAAATATAAAACGTGTGATTCACAAAAAGGGTCTACCCAAGGCTCCAAACAGTATTCCTATCTGACAGGGAAACTTCAAGAACCATCAGCTTTGCTGTATGGTATTTTCCAACTGGTTGAGCAGCCTGGACCTGATGCAGACCCTTCTTCTGTTCCTGGACACCAACACAAAGCCAGCAGCTTTCTGTGCCATTTGGTACATTGGCTGGTGTAACACACCCAAGTGAGGAATGCGCTGTCTCCAGAACCCTAATAGGCCCAGGAAATGTTGTGCTTCTCTCTCTGCAGTGGGATTGGCCAGGTGAACTGATACATCTTTCACCTTGGAAATAATATCCTGGTCTCTGAATTCCCTAAACCACTAGAATTCTGAGAATTTCACTAAATTAGAAAACCGCTAAATTTTAGTTGGATTTATTTCCAGTCCTCTGATGCCCATATGTGTTACCAATGAACCCAAATTGGTTGACAACCCCTGCCCACTTGGCCATTCAACATAAAGTATACTTCATATCAATAACTAATATATTTCATGGAAGGAAAAAATGATAAAGATTCCTTCTAACTAAGTTATGGCACAGGATTGGAAAGGTAATATATCTGTGAGGCAAATCAGGTAAGGTATGCTACTGGCAATGTCAAATAAAGCAAATTGCTTTTGCTAATACTCATAGAGAGGTACTGACAAAAAAAATATTTGCTAAATCACTAACTGCACACCATGTACCAAGAGATGTGGTTCATCTTCTCCAGTCAGGATGCTCCTCAGTCACCTTGTGACCTGGCTGCCTCCTCTCTTCACTGCTCCTCACACTGCTGACATCTAGGCTCAAAACTGCTCTATCTCCTTCTGATGTCTTTGTCATATTCAGATGCTTTTACTCTGGGTCCCAAACTCTGCTTGCTTTCACCTTGTTAAGCTATTCTCAGTATAAGCCAAGTCAGAGGCTTGCTCAGGAGAAGCCTTTGCTGCTGCTAAGTGAGGATGCACAATCTCAACCTGGGAATTATGTGATCAGTCTCTGGCACTGGAGACTTTCTTGGCCTTCTCCTCGAGAGACTTTCCAGATCCATGTGTGACCTCTGCAGCTGGGCTACAAATGTGTATTTGATATCCCTTTTTCTTAAATCCATAATAAATAAGATGAAATTATAACACATGACAGACCACAGTGGTTCTGTAGACAATTTGTCACAGCTTGTGCTTTTGATTCAGCTGGATGAGGAATCCATGCTTGATACAGAAAAGTATAAGATACAGATGAAAAGACAAACCCCCAAAAGATAAAGTAAATTATCTTTTCTTTTCTTTCTTTCTTTTTTTTTTTTTTTTTTTTTTTTTGAGACAGGGTTTCTCTGTGTAGCCCTGGCTGTCCTGGAACTCAATCTGTAGACCAGGGTGGCCTTGAACTCAGACATCTGCCTGTCTCTGTCTCTCGAGTGCTGGGATTAAAGGAGTGTGCCACCAACACCCGGCTTAAAGTGAACTTTACTTCACCCACAGAGATCTTTTTCTAATATTTTACCATTGACTCTCCTTGTTTTTCAAATGCTTTTATACATATGTAAAAAAAATGCTAAGGTGAAAAGGATTTGTATACGTGGATGGGTGCATACAACATATTCTTCCACCTACTTTGGGTGAACAACTTTGAGGTGGAAGTGGTACAGTGTTTGATTTCACTTAGGCTAGCCTCAAATTCATTAGATAGCCAATTTGGGTCTTGATCTTATGATCTTCCAGTCCTGTCTCTGGCATTCTGAGATTTTTAGGCATACACCATACTAAATTTGTGTATCAACTGCAACTACTGAGTACCCTCTACCATCTTACTTTCCGTTCCATTTCAATCGTTGGACACAAACAGTAATTCCAGCCATCTGGTTGTGGTAAATATTATTTGGGGGTTTCTTACCCCACTTAAATCATAGAGGTACCAAATCAAAGACACAGAAGGCTTTATATTTAAAATAAGCTTTAAAGGTATTTTCTGTACTTCCCTGTCAGTAGTCCCACGACATCACTTGCCATGTTCAACCTCGAACATTCCTAGTCCCAGCACAGCCTTCATGACCACGCCCTCACAATCCACCTATCCCTTGGCATCTTCTTCCTCCTCTCTTTCCCTTGTGGCTTCTCTTCAGACTCCAAGCCCCATCCACCTCTCTTCTTCATAAATCCAGGCTCTAGGCATTTTATTAACTAATCAGAGAAGGCAGGAAAGACATGGTAGGAATGATGTCATTGTAATCCCAAAAATTATTGTAAAAAGTTGAACCAGGCTTTATGGCCATGAGCTCCAGAGATTAGTTCTTTTATTAGAGCACATCAAATATTACTTATACTTTTTCTCTCAGGTTGAATATCTTAAACCTAGAGAATACTCGTCCTCTTAAGGGCCACATCAGTCAGTATACACATGAAAATGAAAGTGGTACCAAGAAGAAAGTTCATAGCACAAAATGCCTACATAAAAAAAGTGAGGAGATTTCATATCAGCAACTTAACACATCTGAAAGTCTAGAACAGAAACAAGCTAAATAATTACTCAAAAAAGGAGTAGCCATCAAGAAATTATCAAATTGATAGATTTGATTGGTTCTTTGAGCAAATCAACAAGATAGACAAACCCTTAATAATACCATCTGAAATACAAGAGAATATCCAAATAAATAAATTCTAAAATGAAAATGGGGACATAGCAACAGACAATGAAAGAATCCAGAGAATGTTAAAATCATAAAAAGGCCTGTATGCCACTGAATTGCTGATTGCTTGTATCATTCTCTTTGTTTCTATTTGGTTGATTTTGGCCCAAAGAGTGACTGTTAGCTGCCATCTACTCAATGGTGCATTTGCTTCTGTTCATTCTAGTGCTTTCAGGTATGCTGTAAGTTGCTAGTGTAGGATGTCTCCAATTTCTTTACCAGGGCACTTACTGCTATGAATTTTTATTTTAGCACTGCTTTCATTGTGTCCCATAAGTTGGGGGTATGCTGTGTCATCATTTTCATTGAATTTCAGGATATCTTTAAATTCTCTTTATTTCTTCCTTCACCAAGTGATCATTGAGTAAACAGTTGTTCTGTTTCCATAGGTATGTCAGTTTTCTGTTGTTTTGTTGATATTGAAGTCTAGACTTAGTCCATGGTGATCTGATGGGATGCATGTGCTTATTTCAATCTTCTTATATCTGTTGAGGCCTGTTTTGTAACCAATTATATGGTCAGTTTTGGAGAAGGTAACATGAGGTGCTGAGAAGAAGGTATATTCTTTTGTTTTAGGGGGAAATGTTCTGTATATATTTGTTAAATCCATTTGGTTTATAAACTAGATTAGATTCACTGTGTCTCTGTTTAGGTTCTGTTTCAACGACCTGTCCATTGGTAATAGTCGGGTGTTAAAGTCTCCCACTATTGTTGTGGGGGCTCAATGTGTGTTTTGAGCTTTAGTAAAGTTTCTTTTGTGAATGAGGGTCCCCTTGCAATTGAGGTACAGATGTTCAGAATTAAGACATTCTCGTGGCAGATTTTTCCTTTCATGAGTATGAAGTATAGTTTCCCATCTTGCTTGATAACTTTTGGTTGAAAATCTATTTTGTTGGATGTTAGATAACAACTCCTGCTTATTTATTAGGACCATTTCCTTGGAAGAAGTTTTCCCCAGCCTTTCACTCTGAGGTAGTGTATCTATCTTTGTCATTGAGGTGTGTTTCTTGGATGCAGCAAAAGGCTGGACCCTGCTTGAATATCTAGTCTGATAGCTGATGTCTTTTTACTTAGGCATTAAATCCATTGATATCGAGAGATATTAAAGATAGATAATTGTTTCCTCTTATGTTAGCTGCTGTAGGAGGCATTATGTGTATGTGATTCTCTCCTTTTGGTTTTGATCTGAGATGATTAATTTCTTGTTTTCTCTTTGGTGTAGGTATCCCTCTTGTGTTGGAATTTTCCTTCTAGAATCCTGTGTAGGGGTGGATTGGTAGATAGATATTCTTTAAATTTGGATCTGTCGTGGAATAGTTTGATTTCTCCATCCATGATAATTAAGAGTTTTGCTGGGTATTGGAGCTTAAGCTGGCTTTTGTGTTCTTTTAGGGTCTGCATATCTGCCCTAATTCTTCTGGCTTTTTGGTTTCTGTTGTGAAGTCTGGTGTAATTATGATAGGTCTTCTTTAAATGTGACTTGGACGTTTTCTCTTACAGCTTTTAATATTCTTTCTTTGTTCTGTGCATTTAGTGTTTTGGTTATTATGTGACAAGAGGATTTTCTCTTTTGGTCCAATCTATTTGGTGATCTATAGGCATCTCGTATATTTATGCCATCTCTTTTTCTAGGTTGGGGAAATTGCTTCTATGATTTTGTTGAAGATGTTTTCTAGTCCTTTGAGTTGGGATTTGGAGAGTTGGGACATGCTCATGGAGATGGTTGGAGGAGGATTTGGATGAAAAATTCTGAGTGGGTAGACTGAAGGGGGTAACAACTGGATTGTAATAAAAAAAAGTACTTAAAAATAAATAAATAAGACTGTAATGTTTCCCATGCTCAAGAATATATAGAGTTATAGCAGAGGGTGGCCTTCTCAGTCATCAATGGAAGGAGGCCCTTGGTCCTGTGAAGTTCTATGCCCCAGTATAGGGGAATGCCAGGGCCAGGAGACAGGAGTGGGTGGGTTGGGGAAGAGCGGTATGGGGGAGGGGATAGGGGACTTTCGAAGGGGAAACTAGTAAAGGCAATAACATTTGAAATGTAAATAAACAAAAAAAAATCTTATAAAAAATAAAAGAACACCCCCCAAATCGTACATAGTGGTAACAAAATAAAATCTCAACATACTAAAGCAATCTTCATATTTATTACAAACACCCTTCAAAAATCTCAGCACAATCTTTTTACTGACATTGAAAGGACAATACTCAATGTCATAGTGAAAATAAAAAACCCCAGGATATCTATAACAATCATGGACAATAAAAGAATTCTTGGAAATAGGACCATATTTTATTTTGAGCTGTCTTACATACCTGAATGAATCTTCAAAAATACAAAAACAAAACCAAAAACCAAAAACTGGTGCTTCTCAAATTGAATGTCTATGTGTCTGAAGGATGCAAAGAGATCCATGTTAATGGAACTAATCTCAAGTTGTTGTTCAAAGACCTCAACACAAATTCAAATACATTAAACCTGATAGAATTAAAAGTGGAGAACAACCTTCAACTCACTGACACAGGGCACCACTTTCTGAACAGAACACCAAGAGTGTAGGCATTAAGAACACAAGTAAGCTAGTCCTCCTATTCTGGTCTGAAGGCAGAAGCCTTGTTCCACGTGCAAATCCTATGATCAGAATGGAAAGTTGGCTATGTGACACAATGGGTAAATGAGTGGTCATACAGCTATTTAATTTAAGAATTTAGTTAGTTTAATTAAGAGGTAAGCAAGGCCATTGACCTGGGGAGCAAAATTCTGGGGTCAAGGACATCTGAGCCTGCCAAATATAGGACAGTTTGTTTCAGAGCCACTTTTCTATAAGGCTACATGTATAGCTGCTCTAGAATTAATATCCCTTCCCAAGTAGAAATCACTCCAAATAGTTAAGAGGTTAATCATGTAAACCTAGAAGAGAATTTGCTTTCTATATATGCTGTCAATATTAAGTCTCTTTTAGGTTCAGGTTCTATGGTATACTTTGGACAATTTACATAGGGACAAGAGACTGCAAGTCTACCAGTGAGAAAAATGAAGATTTACAAAGGAAATCTATATTATAGATCATTTTTTTTCAATGAGTATGAATTTTTTGCCACTGTGCATGAATATGAAAATGTGTGCCTGGTCTTTACTGTTGTGAGATGACAGCCTCAGAACACCTAAACATTAAGTAATGAGCAGTTGTGAGTCCTCATGCAAATACTGACAACTGGCCTTCTTTATGTGGAAGACCAGCAATACCTTCCCACTGCTGAACTATCTGTCCTGGCCTATGTTGCTTATTTATGATCAACATCTATGTTACTAGTATTTTCATCTCTCTTTGTAATGGTTTAAACATACATTGCCTTCTATAAAATTGTATTTATGCTGCAGTTTAAACTGGTGGACTTCAGGGTTTCTGCATGATGAATACAGACCTGCAGTGAGTGTATAATTCTGTGTAGGAACTACAGAAAAGACCTATGAATTTTTTGTATGTATTTTGTTGGCTTGATTGCATTTTTCAGGTGAAATAGGGTCTTAATATACACCTATTGCGGTCATGGACTTCTTTGAATAATCCAGGCTGGCATTGAACTCAGTGACATACCTGTGCCTCTGGGACTAAAGACAAAAAAACACACAGCTTGCCAGTCATTATTGTACTCGCCAGATTGAAGCACCACGGCTGCCAAAGAATCGATCTGCTTTTGGATAGTAAGCATGGTTTCAGTCATTCCCTGAAAATCCCTTCTAAACTGGGAAGTAAATGTATTGTACTGGGTCATGGAAGTCGTTACCCCTGCTATTCCCATGCCGGCCCCTATGGCCATCCCTGTGGCTACCAGGAGTGGTACAACCTGAACAGNCCTTTTATGTTGAGCAGCTACCATGTTTACGACTGGGATTGGTAGGGCCTCGTTTCCCTCAATTACTCCCAGTTCAGGGAAAAGGGGTACCAGCATACAAATCCCTGACCAGCCAGCGGGTAGGCGATGATACACTTGAGTGCCACAAAGGATGGACATGTTCTGGATAGCAGGGCATTGTGGCAAAGATGTGGAATCAAGAGTTGTGGTCTGGTCCCAGTCTGCAGGGCCCAGTTGTGGGAAGCCAGAATGAATCGCCACCACAAGACAGTGCTGGCTCCCTGTGTGTTTTCCTTGTGAGTAAGCAAACTGCGCATGTGCATTTGGGGTTCTGCCAGTCACTGCTCAGCCCGGAGCATAGTTATGAGTTTCTGATTGCATATCCAATCAGGAGTTTCCACACTGTCCTAAGCATATGTAAACAATATTAAGCATATATAAACTATGCATATTTTCGGGCTCGGGGTCTTTCGCTTTAGTAATTAACCCAACAATAAACGTTTATGGAAGAAGTCTATTGTCGCGTCTCTTCCTTGCTGGCGGGGGAGTGGACAGCGACACCCAGTGTCCCCATGGATTGGGTCCCAGAGGTTTTGAAGCAACTTGCTACACCAAAGAGAGGAACAGAGGTGAGGTACGGAGTCATAGCAGCACTGGAGTTAGGACAGCTAATGAAGGGTGAGGTAAGGTTACTTGGTAGCATCGCCAGAGAAGACATAACTGACACTTGCGAACTACTTCTGGGAGGTACGCACAGCCAGCAATCTTTAAAGCGCCCAGGTCTGGTAACATTAAGGAGCTCACAGGCTGAAGTCAAGGTCTGAAGCAACAGGCTGAATGACAAGTTAGTATTATCCATTAGGGGTGAAGTCAGGGAAGTAAGGACCTTGGACGAATGCTTGATTATCTCTCCTACCTTTTCTATGTCTAGAGTTGGAGGAATTGAGACATACTTTCTCTGAATATGGATGGTATTTACTGGGAAACTAGACTGAATTTCGCGGTAGATCTTACCAGTAACTCCTGTTTCCTACCTGGGGTCCCATAGGTCACGGATGTAGAAGAAGAGTCTTTCAGAATTGATAGAAGAAATGGTTAATCTGTGTCCCTAGCATGTGTAGCTCACAAGACNAGTGTGGGCAACCCCCATACTCGTCCCACCATTTTCTGCAATAATCTTTTGTCTAGTCAAAGAGAAAACAGGTATAAAGGTCATAATATGTGGATGGAGCCACAGATATAGGAGTGACGGCAATCTGGATCGGCTCCTGGCACCCGGCTATAGAGCAGTTTCCTGATCCTATTTGGAAAGTCTGCTTGTTGTCAGCAGGTGTTTATTGAACTTCGAATCTCCAGATGTAGGGACTACCCTTGATGGAAATGAAGAGCAGGGAAAAGATGAAAAAGCCAGAACTAATCCGGTGTCTCATCCAGGGAGGTCGGGTTTGGCTGTCGGAGTGAAGCCTCATTCTCTAGGATGGGGGACGAGACGGGTGGTCTTGATATCTTCCAGAGCTTGACAGAGCAAGGTCCTGTTAGGGTTGATGTGTATGAAGAGGAATCATCTTTAGGTGGGGGAATGAAGGGTTTTAGGTGGGACAGGTGGACCCAGTGAGAGAGTCCCTCGAGCTTAGCAGCTGTAGGAATTACAAGGATTACCTTAAAAGGACTCTGCCGCTTTGGAGAGAGAGGTGAAGGTTGATGACCTGGAGGAGATAAAAGGACTTGGTCTCCAATATTACCAGGTAATGGGCAGGAAGCAGAGTGTGGTTGAGGTAGGTGATGGTCAGCAAAGATCCACAGGAGAAAGCGAAGTTGAGAGAGTAATGGGGTAAGCAAATGATCTGGAAGGAGAGAGCGCTTGGGCAAGAAGCCAGGAATTAGAACTGGGTGTCCATACATGAGTGCAAAAGGAGAGAAGAGGAGAGGTCGCTTAGGGAGAGCTCCCAGTCTGAAAAGAGCCAGGGGCAGGAGCTTTACCCAGTCAAGATGAAGTTCCTGTGACAGTTTAACGAGAGTAGCTTTTAAGGAGCGGTTAGCCCTTTCCACCTTGCCTGAAGACTGAGGATGGTAAGGGATGTGAAAGTGCCGGGGGATGTCTAGGGCCTTAGATAGGATCTGGGAAACTTGGGAGGTAAGTTCAGGTCCATTGTCTGATTGGAGAGAAGCCAGAACACCGAATTGAGGGATGATCTCTCGGAGGAGAAGATCAGAGACTGTCTGAGCCCGTTTATTAGTCATGGGAAATGATTCTACCCACCCTGAGAAGGTGTCAACCAAGACCAGGAGGTATTTGACACGTCTGACAGGGGGCATATGGATGAAATCAAGTTGCCAGTCAGTTCCAGGGAGGGAACCTCTAGCCTGATGAGTGGGGAAAGGAAGGCCGCTATACCTTGAGTTGGGGTTAGAGGTCTGACAGATTTTACAAGACGCAGTGATAGATCTTAGGAAACATAGGTCTTCAGGAGTGAGCTGTAGGTGAGTTTTAACAAAGGAAGATTGGCTATTAGGATGAAAGAGTTGGTGAAGGTATGATAGAGTTTGACGGATATCACAGGGTGAGGGTGGAGATGTAGGCTGCAATGTAAGAATGTCCTGGGGAGTTTAGGACAAGTCTAGGCCCCTAAGGGCTGCACCTCTGGCTGCCTCATCAGCTCAATTGTTTGCCTTAGAGACAANAGAATCATCTGTCTGGTGGGACCTGCAAAGGATGATCCCAATGGCTGTGGGGAGGTGGGAGGCCTCTAGCATAGCCATGATCTGGCTTGTGTTAGTTACTGATCCTCCCTTTGTGGTAAGCAGTCCACGTTCCTTCCAGATGGCGGCATGGGACAGGAGGATGTGGAAAGCACACTTGGAGTCTGTGTAGACATTTAGGGATTGCCCCTCTGCCAGTTGGAAAGCATGGGTGAGGGCTATTAATTCGGCTTGCTGGTTAGTGGTATGGG
>NW_018394081.1:29066-30100 GCF_900095145.1 Mus pahari
CTGAGAGAGTTCACTCAGTGAGAAGGGGACGTGCACTCTGACCAGACCATCTACCCCCGCAACCTCCCTAAAGGGATGGATCATATTCTTCTAGGGGTGGAGCACTTGGGGTTTTGGCCTTGGCCTTAGAGCGAGTAATAGGTAGTGTGAAGGTGGGTGTCAACGTAGAACCCTTGGAGGGACCTGCAGTTCGGGCAGAAGGAGGAGGAGAGCTAGGGGTGACAGGCCCTGGGGAGTCTCGGTGGCGGGAAGCTGAGGTAGGAGCTTGGGTTCTAAAGGGTGAAGAAGTCTGGAGTTCAGAACTACCTCCTGAGTCCCAGGGTCAGAGACCTACCCAGAGGCAGAGTCTCCTTTGGTGAGGAAGGTACCCAGGGGTCTGGGTCTCAGCTCTGCCTCCTGACTGAGGATGATGGCCCAAAGGCACCCTGTCCAAGAAGCTCTGTTACTTCTGCCACCCATGTGCTCTACTGCATAGATTGGTCTCTGTGATCCCAAGATCCTGGGTGTGCTAGGGCCTGCCCAGTTCGTGCCCAAGATGGAGCAGGGCTGGTGCTGCTGACAGGAACACACCTCAGCCACTGCTTGGGCGGGTTTCCTTTGTCTCATCTTTGATTTTTTTTTCTCATCAAAAAGCCAAATTGAGAGGGTGACACTTTGATTGTCACTATGGAGGGTGTGTTTAGACATCTAGCATTTTTATATATCAGCTTGCATGTTTGATATAATATAAAATTTATGTAGAAATACTGTATGACATGGCATATGTGGTTCAACATTTTTTATATACTTTTTGTGGCTATGCCAGGCCAAACTGGGGAAGGCTCCTGGCTCAGAGCTACGAATGTACAATGAAACGGGGATCTCAGAGCCTTTGCTGTCCTTGGGGTGAGATGTCTTTAACCCTGGGTGAGTTTCCTGGTCAGTGCAACCAAAGAAGGGGCTTAAAAAGCTGGAAGGTGGACAGAGAAACAGATTGCCCTAAAGACCTGGAAATGGCCACTCTCAAATGACAAGACTGCTGATCCAAGGAAGTT
>NW_018394081.1:31345-32746 GCF_900095145.1 Mus pahari
TTTTTTTTTTTTTGAGACAGGGTTTCTCTGTGTAGCCCTAGCTGTTCTTGAACTCAGAAATCTGCCTGCCTCCACCTCCCCAGCCCCAGTGCTGGGATTAAAGGTGTGCACCACCATGGCTGGCTCAGCTTTCTGCTCATGCTCCCATACATGCATCATGTGGACTCTGCCCCCAAATCCCATGAGATTCTGTAGGAGCNTTTGCTATTCAATGCTAAGCCATTTTGCCAACCCGGTGGCTTTTTATCTTTATTATTTTTGTTTTTAAAGAGAAAGTTCCTCTCTGAAGCCTTTCCTCTTCTTAGCTGGATTAGATGTGGGCCATCATGCCTGGCTGATTCTGTTTTTATGTAATTAGATTGTGTGCTAGGAACCTAGATTTTTATACATGCAAGCATATGCTGTTTTGCAGATCTTCATCCACATCTTGAATTTTGAAATTTGGCCAAGAATATTCAGACTATATTCTGTTTCTCAGGATGGCATGTGTTCATGACATCAATACTACCCAAGGCTTCACAGTGCAGGTATGTGACACTTTTTTTACTTGTTGAATTTTTTCAATGAGTATGAATTATTTTGCCACTGTGCATGAATATGAAAATGTGTGCCTGGTCTTTACTGTCGTCAGATGACAGCCTCAGAACACCTAAACTTTAAGTAATGAGCAGTTGTGAGTCCTCATGTAAAGACTGACAATTCGCCTCCTTATTGTGGGAGATCAGGAATAGCACTCCACTGCTGAACTATCTGTCCTGCCCTATGTTGCCTATTTATGATCAACATTTTTGTTACCAGTATTTTCATCTGTCTTTTTGTAACTGTTTAAACATGCATTCCCATTTATAAAATTGTATTTATGTTGCAGTTTAAACTGGTGGACTTCAGGTTTCTGCATGATGAATACAGACCTGTAGTGAGTGTATAATTCTGTGTAGGAACTTCAGAAAAGACCTATGCATTCTTTGTATGTTTTTTGTTGGCTTGATTGCACTTTTCAGGGGAAGTGGGGTCTTAATACATACCTCTTGCTGTCCTGGACCTCTTTGCATAGTCCAGGCTGGCATTGAACTCAATGACATACCCCTGCCTCTGCCTCTGGGACTAAAGACAGGGAAAAAAACCATACAGCTTGCCAATCATTTTTGTACTTTGTGATTGTTCATACAATCTCTCTGATGTGGTTTAGTAATGTTAATCTGTTTGCCTCTTTCCTTCCCGGAATCTATCAATTGTAATTTGTTCTGCAAGGCTATATCCTATTCAAAGGACTCAGAAATGACACAGGTGAACCTCATAATTCAGTTTCCTTCTAAAATAATTTGCTGATTAGATTATAACTGCTGTGTCAGGAAATAAGTGGAAGAAGCATCAGAATCATATGAATATATTGTCAAGGCA
>NW_018394082.1:0-49591 GCF_900095145.1 Mus pahari
TACTCTCAGGCGAACACCCCTCCTCTGGCGGGGAAAGGTGCCGGTGCCGGGTCAGCCTGGGGACTGCCGCCAGGCGAACACCCCTCCTTGGGCGGGACAGGCGCCGGACGACTGGGACCAGACCCGGGTCCCTCCTCAGCAGTCCGCTCTCCCCGGCAGTGCCCTAATTGTTCTTGTTAGTGCTTCAAATCTATGTTGAAGACAGAAACAGAATATGGTGCTTTGTCTTATCTCTGCTTTAGTGATATTGCTTTAAGATTTTTCTCCAATTAATGTAATTTTGGCAATTGATGTATTTTGATTTTATTATGTTTAGGTCTGCCCTTTGTGTCACTTTTCAAAGACTTTTAAGATGAAAGGAGATTAGTATTTCTCAAAGTCTCTTTCATCATCTGATAAGATAATGATGTGATTTTTTTCAGTTTGTTTATATTGTAGATTATATTGATAGAATTTTTGTATATTGAAACATTCTTGCAGGCCTAAATCAATTTCTTATTGATCATGATGGATGATGATTTAATATGTTATTGAAATCAGTTCATGAGAATTTTTTCATTGAGCATTTTTGCATATATGTGCATAAGAATAATTGGTCTGAAGTTCTTGTTCTTTGGACTGAAGTTCAGGACCCTTATGAAATTGTTAGGGAAAGACTGGATGAACTGAATAGGATGACAACATCATAGGCAGACCAAAAGTGTTAATTAACCTCCACCCCTGGAAGATTCCAGAGATGGAGCCACCAACAAAGGAATATATATAGGTTGGTCAAAGGTCCCTAACACATTTGTGCCATAAGACTGCCTTGTCTGGCCTCAATGGGAGAGGATCTGCCAAACTCTGTAGGGAATCAATACCCCATGAAGGGGAGATTCTTGGTGAGCATCCTGTCATTTTGAAGGTGAGGACTGTGAGGAAAAATCTACCTGAGCATGTCAGAGTGTGGCCATGTATAGGATGCAAATAAATTTAAAAACTAATAGTAATAAAACATTTATAAATAAGATGTTGACTCCTTTAGGTATTTTTAATTTGTACTCATGTAATAACCTGGGGTAATATCATATATCTTCTGTAACCTCAAATGCCACTATGTATTTGATACAGAATGGTTTTACATGAATCTGTACTTGGAAGTTTCAATAATGGGTTTCATGAACATTAAGAAAATCTTTGAAGCCAGGCGTGGTGGCCTATGCCTTTAATCCCAGCACTTGGGAGGCAGAGGCAGGAGGATTTCTGAGTTCGAAGCCAGACTAGTCTACAAAGTTTGTTTCAGGACATCCTGGGCTAAACAGAGAAACTCTGTCTTGAAACCACCCTTCCCCCCCAAAAGAAAATGTTTGATATATTCTAATGTATGGTTAATGGATTTCACAGATGGTTCTACCTTTAAGAAAAAAAAATTAATCCAATTGACGTTTTATAAAGAACAGTGCAGCTATATAATCAAGGAAGTAGATGATCTCAGCTCTTAAGACAGAATGTCCTTGATATGAATTTGTTTCTTTTTGCCTGGTTGAAAACTCTGAGATTCTAGCCAAGCCAAATATTTTTGACCCACAGACATTAAATTAAGTAATATAGCCTCTTTGCCAGATATAGAAGGAGTGTCAAAAAGGTACTTTGGTGATTGTAAGGATGAAGAACTCTTGCCCAAAGTTATGGATGAGTCAGTGGCAGGAGAACCTAAGACCTGCTCTGGGACCTTGGATAAAACCATATATTACTGTTCTGCCATAAAGGAATATCCACAAATTTCTCTTAATGTCAGTCTACTATAGTCATAGATTATTATGTTGCTCAGTCATTATTACAGAAGTTTTATCCAATAGTAGATAAAAATGAAGAGAGAGATAAACAACTAAAGCAATTACAGAGAATGATAACCTTAAAAAACCCTATTGTCAATAAAATATTCTCCATCAAGGAGAGCCACTGTGACTGGCTTGGGCTTCTGTTTTTAGTTAGTTAGTTTGTTTGTTTCTTTGATTTGGTTTTAGTTTTATTATAATTGTTTTTTTATTGTTATTGTTTGTTTCTTTACGGAAATGGGGATAGCCACTAGAAAGTCAGACATGCCAGGGCCCCAAGAGGATCCCAGGACCAACAGGATGACATGAGCCAAAATACACAACAAAAGGGAAAGAGAACCTGTAGAGAGGATATCCAGTGAATAAGCATGGCCCATGGTTGAGGGATAGGGCCACTCACCCATCTGAAAAATATCCAAAATACCTCCTGTCAAAAGGAAATGCAGTGACAAAGAATGGAGCATAGACTGAAGAAAAGGCCATCCATACCCTGCCTCACATAGGAATCCATCCCACCTACAGACACCAAACACAGACACTAGTGCTGTCATGAATTACTCACTGACAGGAGCCTGGTATAGCTATCTCCTGAGAGATTTTGCCAAAACATGATCAATAAGGACATGGATGCACAAGCCCAACCATCAGACTAAGATCAGGGACCCCAATGGAAGAATTAGAGAAGGAACTGAAGGAGCTGAAAAGAATCGCAACCCCATTACAAGAACAATATCTACCAGGCAGACTCCCACCCCCACCTCCCACTAAAAGCTTCCAGGGACTCAATCACCAACTAAAGATTATACATAATGGTAAACATGGCTTTAGCTATATATGTAGCAGATTACATTATCTGGCAAAAATAGAAGAGCCCCTTGGCTGTGTATAGGCTTAATGACCTAGGGTAGGGGAATGCTAGGGCACTGAGGGAGGAGGTGGTGCAAGGTAGAGGGAGCACCCTCATATAATCAGGGGGCAGGGTAGGGAAAGGGTGTGTAACTGGGAAAGGGCATAACATTTGTAAGGTAAATAAATAAAATAGCCAATTAAAAGAGGGTAAAAAAAGAAATTTCCATCAAGTACTTATTCTTATTCCTCAACAAATGGTTGCAGAGGAGTGTGAGGATTTTGGACATCCAGTAGAGATATAACAATAGAAACGGGGTTTGCTATACAGTATAGGGGTGGTATAAATATAGTCCCAGAGTGATTGTAGATACCTGAAAATGGGCTACAAGTGCTAAATCAGAAGATTTCCCATTAGTGAAATGGGAATTTAGCACATTAATTAATCCCTAATGAATAAGATATCTCTAATTGATTACCATGACAAAGTGAAAAATTTCATGAAGAGTCTCAGAGAGTTTATAAACTACAGTTAAGAGTTGTGGGGAGTGGATGTGCCAAGCCCCGTTGTCCCTGTTTACCAAGAGCCTGAGCCTGAATTCTATGTGGGAAGGGTGGGTGCCAAGCCGTGTGTTCCCTAGCTGTAAGAACCTGAGCCTGCAGAGCCTGTGTGGACTGCCTGCCTGCTGAGTCACTGGACTATCACCTTGTGTCCTGGCTGAAATCTGACTGGATCCAGGAGAGAGGGAGGGGTTAGGTCAGAGGACTGAAAACAGGATGTGCCCTGGGCAGGAGGGAGAATGTTGTTGTGAAGGAGCTCTGAGGACTGAGAAAAGCAGGATGTGTCCTGGAGGGAGGGAGGAGAATGCTGTGGGAAAAAGCTGTAAACAGTTGAGTTGGAGAGGAGATGGAGAAGAGTTCAGTTGGAGTTAGTTGGAACAAGGAGAGGGTTAGAGAAAGCTGTTTGTGAGAGGGAGAGGAAAAGCTGTTTGTAGAGATAAAGAAGAAATCTGTTTGGAACCTGCCTTGGCATTTGTGTTGTTTTTCCCCATCTCTGCTGATCAGAGTTTGGGGGTCTGCAGCAACGAGTAGACTCCATGGCCAGGTATATAGTTAATTTGAGTGAACCTAGTAATATATGTGGAACTTTATTTTATATATAATACCTTCTCTGTTCAGTTTTTAAACCAATACTTAGGTTGTTTATAATACATTTCACATGTATATGTCTATGGGATTTCCTTAGCCCCAAATCTGTATCTTTCTGTCTATGTTATCATCTTGTATTTGACTTTTCCTTTTTGAATTTTTTTGTTCATTTACTTGCTTTATTTAATATAACTTTATCTAACTTTATACATCTTACATAATTTTCTTTTTGATATCTATTTATTTTCTAGTGAGAGAAATAAAACATATTATTTTAGTGAGGGAATATGAAAAAAATCTATATGGACTTAAAATTCTCTGAAAAAAAGCAATATCTTCCTGGTACATGCTCTAATTGTTCCACTTCCCATATCTCCTCCCCTCCCCACTGTATCCAAGAGAATCTCCATATACCCTACCCCACTAAACCTCTAAACTCCCTGGGGCCTCCAGTCCCTTGAATGTTAGGTGCATCTTCTCTGACTAAACTGAGACCCAAAAGTACTGTACTGTATATGTATTAGGGGCCTCATATCAGCTGGTGTATGCTGCTTAGTTGATTGTCCAGTATCTGAGAGATTTTGCAGGTCCAGGTTATTTGAGATGGCAGGTCCTCCTACAGAGTTGCCTGGGAATATTGAAAACTACTAGATTAAAGGGAGGAATATTTTGCACCAAAATGGACTTGTGTCATGATTCTGTAATTTGAACAATTGTGTTTTCAGTAGCACAGACCTAGGCAAGGAACATTTACTATTCTAGATCTGCTATCCTAGGTCTGCCACTCAGTTATTAAGACTTCTGGTCTTAAGGCAGGATTGCATGACTAAATATACGCCCAAGCCCATGTGTATGTTCATTCTTCTAATACCTCCTTACTATGGCTGCCACTCAGTTTTTTAATAGTCACTGCTGATATTAAGGCTGGATAGCATGTATAAGTATTCTCCCAAGCACTACTCTATATTCATGCTTCTAACACCTCCTTACTATGGCTGCCAGGATCTGTGCCTTCAACTGAAGCTGATGCAATCATGAAGACACATTATAACATGGTCTTGTGACTTGGCCCTTGAGATATTGATTCAAATAATTCGTAAAATAAATATCACATTGACACTTTTTTATATAAATGTTAAATATTAGATTCAAGAGCATAAGCCTCTTTGAGCTTCTGGTCCTCCCTAACCTTATGGTAGCTCTTTCGTAAACAATATATTAAATATCCATTTTCACAGGAAAGATAAGATTTGATGTGTAATTTGGAAGTTATACTCTAGAAGCTAGATTAATAACTAAATACCAAATAAATCAGGTGTGTTTACCAGTGGTCACCTATGCTACTTTACACAGACACAATAATTATGTTAAAATAGGAAATGTTATGTGAGAAAATGCCCATCAAATATCTGTCAAATAAATGTTTAATTAAAAATTAATGGAAAAAGGCCAAGGCCATTATAGGTGGTGCCCTCCCTGGGCTTGTGTTCTTGAATTCTTAAAAAAAAAAAAAAAATCAACCACCAAACTCAAACACTATTGCATATGCCAACAAGATGTTGTTGACATGACCCTGATAGAGCTGTTTCTTTTGAGGCTATGCCAGTGCCTGGCAAATACAGACATGGATGCTTACAGTGATCTATTGGATGGGACACAGTGGCCCAAATGGAGAAGTTAGAGAAAGTACCCAAGGAGCTGAAAGTGTCAGTAACTCTATAGGAGGAACAGCAATATGAATTAACCAATACCCCCTGAGCTCATGCTTCTAGCTGCATATGTAGCAGAGGATTACCTAATCAGCCCTCATTGGGAGGAGAGGCCCTTGGTCTTGCAAAGATTATATGCCCCAATGCAGGGTAATGCCAGTGTCAGGAAGCAGGACTGGGTGGGTTGGTGAGCAGGGCAGGGAGAGGGTATAAGGAATTTTCAGGATATCATTTGAATTGTAAATGAAGAAAATATCTAATAAAAATATTTAAATTAAAAAAAAAGAAGGAGGAAAAAAAAGAGAAAGAAAAAGAAAAAGAAGCCAGTACGAAGCACACATTAATAGTTTCTACATCAGCTCCTGCCTGCAGGTTCTTACCATGTATTGGTTCTGTACTGACTTACTTAGACAATAATCAGAAACATAGAAGTGTAAATCAAATACACCCTTTTTTATCTACACTTAGTTTCTTTGCTGATTTTTTTCATTATAGAAAGAGAAACCATAACTAAAATAAATTGTTACCAAGAATTTGGAATATTGTTGTGAGAGAACACACTGAGTTTTAAGAAGTATTTCTTTTGCATGGGAAATCTTTCCATCTTCTGATTAGACATAGGCTAACAGACTGGATACATAAACAGGAACCAACTTTTTGCTGCTTACAGGAAACCCACTTCAGGGAAAAAGAAAGACACTACCTCAGAGTAAAAGGCTGGAAAACAATTTTCCAAGCAAATGGGCCGAAGAAACAAGCTGGAGTAGTCATTCTAATATTGAATAAAATCAACTTCCAACCCAAAGTTATTCAAATAAGACAAGGAGGGGCACTTCATACTCATCAAAGTTAAAAATCTTCCAAAATGAACTCTCAGTTCTGAATATCTATGCTCCAAATTGAAGGGTAGGCACATTCATCAAAGAAGCTTTAGTAAAGCTCAAAGAACACAGTGCACCTCACAAAAGAATAGTGGGAGACTTCAACCCCCCACTCTCTTCATTGGACAGATCCCGGAAACAGAAACTAAACAGAGATACATTGAAACTAACAAGTTATGAAACAAATGAATTTAACAGATATCTACAGATCATTTTATCCTAAAACAAATGAATATATCTTCTTCTTACCACCTCATGGCACCTTCTCCAAAATTGACCATGTAATTGGTCACAAACCAGGCCTAAACATTTATGAAAACATTAAAATTATCCCATGCATCCTATCTGATCACTGACTAAGGCTGAACTTCAATAACAACATAAATAATAGAAAGCTAACATTCATGAAGAAGCAGTACTGCACTAACTCAATTATACCTTGATCAAGGAAGAAATAAAGAAAGAAATTAAAGACTTTGTAGAGTTTAGTGAAAAAGAAGCCACAACACACCCACACTGATGAAACATAATGAAAGCAGCCTCTTGAGGAAAACTCATAGCTCTAACTGCCTCCAAAAAGAAGCTAGAGAGAACATCCACTAGCAGATTGACAGCACACCTAAAAGCTCTAGAACAAAAGGAAGCAAATTAATCCAAGAGGAGGAGACTGCAGGAAATAAACAACTTCAGGGCTGAAATCAACCAAGTGGAAACACAAAGAGAATCACCCAAAGAGCTGGTTCTTTGAGAAAAATCAATCAAACAGAGAAACCTCTAGCCAGAGTAACCAGAGGGCACAGAAACAGTATTCTAATTAACAAAATCAGAAATGAAAAGGGAGACATAACAACAAAATCTGAGGAAATCCAAAACATCATCAGATCCTATTACAAAAGGCTGTACTCAATGCAACTGGAAAACCTGGATGAAATGGACAAATTTCTAGACAGATACCAGGTACAAATGATAAATCAGGATTAGATTAATGATCTAAACAGTCCCATATGCCCTAAAGAAATAGAAGCAGTCATTAATAGTCTCCCAACTAAAAAAAAGCCCAAGACCAGATGGGTTTAGTGCAGAGTTCTATCAGACCTTCAAAGAAGACCTAATTCCAATTCTTCTCAAATTATTCCACAAAATAGAAATAGAAGGTACTCTACTCCATTCATTCTATGAAGCCATAATTACTCTGATACCTAAACCACATAAAGACTCAACAAAGAAAGATAACTTCAGACCAACTTTCCTTATGAATACTGAATAAAAATTAATCAATAAAATTCTTGCTAACCGAATCCAAGAACACATCAAACCGATCATCCATCATGATCAACTTAGCTTCATCCCAGGGATGCAGGGATGGTTTAATATACAGAAATCCATCAATATAATCTAGTATATGAAAAATTCAAAGACAAAAAAATCATATGATCATCTTTTTACATGCTGGGAAAGCATTTGACAAAATCCAACATGCATTCATGAAAAAAGTATTGGAAAAATCAGTACTGCAAGGCCCATACCTAAACATAATGAAAGCAAACCAATAGCCAACATGAAAGTAAATGGAGAGAAGCTGGAAGGAATTCCACTAAAATCAGGGGTTAGACAATTCTGCCCACTTTCTTCCTACCTATTCAATATAGTACTCAAATTTCTAGCCAGAGCAATTAGAAAACAAAAGGCCATCAAGGGGATACAAATTGGAAGTCAAAATATCAATATTTGCAGATGATATGATAGTATATATAAGTAGTCCTAAAAATTCCACCAGAGAAGTCCTAAACCTGATAAAAAGCTTCAGTTTAGTAGCTGGATATAAAATTAACTCAAACAATTCAGTGGCATTTTTCTACACAAAAGATAAACAGGCTGATAAGGAAAACAGGGAAACAACACCCTTCATAATAGTCACAAATAATATAAAATACCTTTGTGTGATTCTAACTAAGGAAGTGAAAGATCTGTATGATAAGAACTTCAAGTTTTTGAAGAAAGAAATAGAAGAAGATCTCAGAAGATGGAAAGATTTCCCATGCTCATAGATTGGCAGGATCAATATAGTAAAAATGGCTATCATGCTGAAAGCAATCTACAGATTCAATGCAATCCCCATCAAAACTCCAACACAATTCTTCCCCAGGTTAGAAAGTGCAATTTGCAAATTCTGGAATAACAATAAAACCTAGGATAGCAAAAACTATTCTTAATGGTAAAAGAATCTCTGGTAGATTCATCATGCCTCACCTTAATCTGTACTACAGAGTAATTGTGATAAAAAAACTGCATGGTACTGGTACAACAACAGAAAGGGAGACAAATGGAATAGAATTAAAGTCCCAGAAATGAACCCTCACACCTATGCTCACTTAATCTTTGACAAGGGAGCTAAAACCAACCAGTAGACCAAAAAAATCAGCATTTTTAACAAATGGTACTGCCACAACTGGTGGTTATCATGAAGAATATCAGTTGAGCCATTCTTACCTCCTTATACTAAGGTCAAGTCTACATGGATCAAGGAACTACACATAAAACCAGAGACACTGAAACTTATAGAGGAGAGAGTGGGGAAAAGCCTCGAAGATATGGGCACAGGGGAAAAATTTCTGAACAGAACAGCAATGGCTTGTGCTGTAAGATCAAGAGTAGACAAATGGGACCTCATAAAACTGCAAAGCAAAAGAAACTGTCAGTAAGTCAAAAAGGCCACCAACAGATTGGGAAAGGGTCTTTATCAATCCTAAAACAAATAGGGGACTATTTATATATACAAAGAACTCAAGAAGATAGACTCCAGAAATTTAAATAACCCTATTAAAAAATGGGGCACAGAGCTAAACGAAGAATTCTCAACTGAGGAATACGAAATGGCTGAGAAGCACATGAAATAATGTTCAATATCCTTAATCATCAAGGAAATGCAAATCAATATAACCCTGAGTTTCCACCTTGCACCAGTCAGAACGGCTAAGATTAAAAATTCACATGACATTAGATGCTAGTGAAGATATGGAGAAAGAAGAATACTCCATCATTGTTGGTGGGATTACAAGCTGGTACAACCACTCTGGAAACCAATCTGGTGGTTACTCAGAAAACTGGACATTATTATACAGGAAGATACATCAATTTCCTCTCCTGGGCATATACCCAGAAGATGTTCCAACATCTAATAAGTCACAGGTGGAGAACTCTCTCTTTGGAGTTCCAGTCTCTGCTCTACTCTTTGTCCCTGCATTTCCTTTAGTCATTAGAAATAATGGTTAAATATTTTTGAAATGAATGGGTGGCCTATACAACTAGGGTTGTATTTAACCTCTAGATATGGCATCTTCATGTTCTCTCTCCTCTTTGTAGGGTGTTTCTCCTAATATCATCCCTGTTTGATCCTGGAGCCATTTGATTTCCTGGCATCCAGGAATTTCTGGTGGCTACCCCCAGTTCTCTATCCCCCAATGCTACACACCTCTGTTCAAATTCCTGACCCCTCACTCTTCCCACATCTGATATTGGCCTCCTTTTTCTGTCTTTCTGCCTTCTCCCTCCCAAGTTCCTCCCTACCATGATTATTTTGTTTCTCCTTCTATGTAGGACTGAAGCAGTGACAGATCCATCTTGAAAACCACTGCATGGCTATGAGCCCACTCATGACACTACTAAATGCAAGAATCTGGATATCTCAAAGGTACAATATAGCAACAAATATGAATTTTAAAACATCATTGGAATGATTTTCAATGATATTCTGCTATACTCACAGATTGGTGTTTAGCCTATCATTAGAGGGACTTTATCCAGCAAATGATTGAAACAGATGAACAGGATGTAATCTGATGCAGACAGCTAAACTTGGAGAATCTGTAGTGTAATAAACAACAACAACAACAAACAAACAAACAAAAAAGCAAACAAAAATACACCAAATGAAAACTTCAGTGCCCAGAGTAGGTTATATTTAATTTAGTTGTTTGACAAGAGGACACTATAGAAATTCTTAACTATCCAGAATATTTCTAAACAGTCTCTCCTAAAACTAATTCCTAGGAGTTATTGCTAAGATTAGCATGTATATATTCACTAACGATGGAGAGTTTAAGTTGGGTACTATCTACAGTTTCACCACCACTGACTAATGTTAATGGATATAGAAGGTATTCAACATTTTACTAGAGGAGAAAGAGAAACTTCAGCCATCTACAAATCCTTTGACCTATAACAGCCAGACTGCAAAATATTATGGTGCAATCAAGGAATAGGAACTGTAAGAGCAACCAACAACTATTGCTTTGGATATAAGGCTCACTAAATGAGATGGAACACATGATTAACACCATACTGGTAGCCAAGAATCTTAGACAAGTACTGCTATTGGATATTGGGTAAAGCCATACATATACTGCTCTGGCAAAGGAGAATGCCAACAAAATATCTCATAATGACATTCTACTATAGTCATAGATTAGGACCTTTCTCAATAATCATTGAAGAAGGTCCATCCTATAGTAGATGGATATGAAAGGAGAGACCAATAGTTGAAACAAGGAAAGAGAGTGGAAACTTTGGAGCACTTAGTTTTTAATAGTAATTCTCCATCAAATGCCTGTCCTCATTCTTCACAGAATGATGCCAGAGCAGGGTAAATTATGTGAGACACAACAGAGATATAAAAATAAAAATAAAGGCTTTCTAGACCCCCAAAGGCTGATACATATATGATCTCATAATGATTGTAGCTGCCTGAATATGAGCTGCAATTTTAATCCAGAAGACTTCCCATTAGTGATATGTGAACTTAGTAATCCAGCAATCTCTAATATTAAAAATATTTCCAATTGATAACCTTGCCAAAATGAAGAAATCTCAAGTCTCACAGGATACACAAACTACAGTTAAGGACAGACACAATGCCCAGAAGTAGATGGCAAACATGAGTGAACTCAGTAATATATTTGATGGATTATTTTATCTATAACACCTTCTCTGTTATTTGGAAGCATTTTGAAATTTGGGACTAGAAAGCAACTGAGTGTTGAGAGCTCAGTGGGTGTTTTTTTGGGAATTTGAAGTATAATTATATGGAGATTAGTGCAAAATATACAAGTTTGACTTTTTCAAAGTGCTAATTAGGGCACATCTTTAATGATGATTGAGCAAGATCCTAATCAATGACTATAGTAGAATGTCATTATGAGATATTTTGTTGGCATAAATGCTCACTAAGGCATCTGAGCACTATTATATATATATATATATATATATATATATATATATATATATATATATATATATCTCAAACATACAAAACACTAGGTTTTTGTAGGATTATTTAGCAATTCTTAGTTTGCTTACCACAACATCTACCGCACCTATCCTCCATTTCCTTGAACTAAACCATTCTTAACTTATGAGTCCCTAGTATACCCTGAATTCGTTCATACCATGTGTGTTTTACACCTAGTTTTTGTTATTTTTACTGGTTGAAATGTTTTTTTATTCCATAGCATTTTTACCCATTCTACACTTAAGTAGACTTTTCTTTGCCCTTCTTTCACCACACTTTTTTCCTTTTGTACTCTTCTGCATTGATAGTGCCTGTCTCCAAGTACGTTTTGCTCGTGATCTAGTATTTCACTCTCATTAATGAACCCTCCCAAACTAACAATTGTAATAAATTGGCTTCCTCAACATTTATAATAATTAAGCCACATATAGTAGATAATCTTGTCACCATACAGGAGAGAGAAAAGTTTGTATTTATGTTTCTATGCCTGGAAAACCTCATACAGTTTAGATTATTAAAGTTCTTTCCATTTTCCTGCAAAGGTCATAACTTAATTTTTCTTTATGTTTTAGTAATATCACATTGCATGCATATAATACATTTTATTATGTGTTATTCAGGTGATAGAAAACTAGATTGATTCTCTTTCATCACTATTATGAATACAAAAAAATAAACATATTTTTCAAATTTTGATACATAAGAATACAAATTCTTTTGATTATTTGGCCATGGGTTTATGATACGGGATCACATGGTACTTCTTGTTGGATATTTTTGAGAGCCCAAACACTGATTACAAAAGTGGCTCTACTTTAGCAGTCTATCAATAGTGTTTAAGAGTATGACTTCCAGCACATCTTTTATCATGTATTAAACTTTTTGTCATTTGGATTATTGATAACGATAATTTTGGATAAATAATATGAAATATTTTTCTCATTTTTAGAGTAAATTTTTACTCATGTGATACTAGATTTCCTCAATACCACAAACCAGAATTCCTACTTCTCCCATTCCGATCCTGCTCCCTCATCACTTTCCCATGTAAATTTATGGGCTTACCTTCTTTGACTTTTAAAACTGCTGAATCCACTTAAAACTTGTATGCACATTGTGATAGAACACAGGCATGCTTATCTGTTTAAGAATCCTGTGGTATAGTGCTTAATGCCACCTTCCTAGAGAATGATATTAGCAATATATATCATCAAGATTAATCTCTTCCTTTGTATTTCTTTTCCTCCATTTTTACTTCGATATTCTAAGATTAACTTTCTCCAATGAACAGTAGTGAAGAACTTTGACAAACTTGTCTTGCTGATGACTGATTAGCAATATGTATCTTTGTCTTGTGTTAAAATTTAAATAAAAGTTGAAAATGATTTTTGCTGTGTATAGAAACATCACAGATTAATAATTATGTTTCTGAGGGTGAAAATGTACCATAAATAACACATATCAGAGAATATTAAGTGTATGAGTTCATGAGAATACTGAATAAAACCAAGACTGATAATAAGTTAACATACCACATACACAATAACACGTAAAAAATTTAACCCATTTTAATTGTTGAATTAGGGAAGGCTGAAAGAAGCTAAGGAGAAGGGCAATCCTATAGGAGAACCAGCAGTCTCAATTAATCTGGACCCCTGAGATCTCTCAAACACTGGACCACCGAACAGACAGCATACACCAGTTGACATGAGGCCCCCAAAACATATAAAGTAGACGACTTTCAGGTCTGTGCTCATTCAGAGATGATGTACCTAACCCTCAAAACACTGGAGGTCACAGGGAGTTTAGAGGTCAAGTGGGGTGGGGGGTGGGGGCATCCTTTTGGAGAAGGGTTGGGGTGGGAAGAATGTGAAGTATGTGGAGCAGTTGGAGGGTGGTTAGGGAGGCAGAGATTGGAACATGGAGGACAACAAATTAAAAATAAAATGAAATTTAAAAGAGAGTATGAGTTCATGAGATTATTGAATTAAACCAAGGATGAGAATAAATTAAGATACAACATACACATTAATAAGTAAAAAAATTAACCATTCTCAGTACTGCTAAAGGAACAGACATCATCTTAGATATAGTAATCATTTTAAATATTACAAATCAAATACCTTACATACCAGATATACACCTTATAAATCTTTTTAAATTAAATTTTATTTGTGATTCATTCTTTACATTCCATATTCTATTCCCGTCCCTCCCTATCCACATTCCCACTGCTCCACATCGCACACCACTTCCCCTCCCAACTATTTCTCATCATGGATGCCACCACCCTCCACCCCACCTGACCTCCAAACTCCCTGAAGATTAGTCTTTTGAGGGCTAGGTGCATCATCTCTGAATGAACACAAACCTGGAAATCTTCCACTGTATGTGTGGGAGTCTCATATCATCTGGTATAGGCTGTCTTCTTGGTGTTCCAGTGTTTGAAAGATCTCGGGGTCAGATTAATTAAGACTGCTGCTCCTGCTACGGGATTGCCCTACTACTCAGCTTTGTTCAGCCTTTCCCAATTCAACAACAGGGGTCAGCTGCTTCTGTCCATGGGTTGGGTGAAAATATCTGCATCTGACTCTTCAACCTGCTTGTTGGGTCTTTCAGAGGGCAGTCATGATGATCCCTTTCTGAGAGTGCTCCATAGCCTCAGTAATAGTGTCAGACCTTGGGACCTCTCCTTGATATGGATCTCACTTTGGGTCTGAAACTGGACTGTCTTTTCCTCAGGCTGTTCTCTATTTCCATCCCTATAATTCTTTCAGACAGAAACAATTATGGGTCAGAGGTATGACTGTGTTATGGCAACCCCATTCCTCACTTGAGGTCCTGTTTTCCTGCTGGAGGTGGGCTCCACAAGTTCTCTCTCCCCACTATCAGGAATTTCATCAAAGGTCCCTCCCTGTGAGTCCTGGTAGTCTCTCAGCTCCCAGGTCTCTGGTTCATTCTGGGGAGTACCCCAACCTCCTATTTTGTGAGGTTGCCTGTTTACATTCTTTCTGCAGGCCCTCAGGGCTTCAGTCCTTTTCCCACACCCAATACCAGATCTGGTTTCCCTTTCCCTGCCACCGCACTGTACCTCTATCCTGTCCATTTTCCCTCCCAAGTACATCCTTCCCTCCCCACTTAAGATTGCTTTCTTCTCTCTCCTAAGTGGGACTGAGGCATCCTCACTTGGGACTTGCCCCTGCAGCATGGTAGGACATAATTTGGGTATGTTCCCAAGAGTCGTATAGCTCGGTGTTCAGATACATCTATTTCCAATTTTCTGAGAAAACTACAGATTGATTTCTGGAGTGGTTGTAACAGTTTGCAATCCCACTAGCAATGGAGGAGTATTTCTCTTTCTCCACATCCTCTCCAACATGTCTTTTTTACCTGAGGTTTTGATCTTAGCCATTCTGACTGGTGTAAGGTGGAATCTCAGAGTCATTTTGATGTGCATTTCTCTGATCACTAAAGACTTTGAACATTTCTTTAGGGGCTTCTCAGCCATTTGAGATTCCTCAGTTGTGAATTTTTAACTTGGCAAAATTATAGTAAAGAAGTTGCAACAAAAAATTTTAAGAAAAGAAGTCATCACAACATAAACTTTTAAAATAATAGTGGCAGCATTGGTAATAATGAGAACTACGAGCATAAAGGGATACATGATTTACACAATAAAGACCATGGCCTCATGAATGTGTCTCTTAAATACTTCTGAATTCATTAGCAAGCTAAAGGGCAAAGAAGTTACTATACTATGGCTTCCACTCAGTTACTACTTACTACTGGTCTTAAGGGTTGATTTTATGCTAGGTATTCTTACAAGTATTTCTCTAAATATATTTTCTCACACCTCCTTACTATGGCTGCCAGGATCTGTGTCTACCCTGAAGCTGATGCAATCCTGTGTCCAGATTCAGACATTGTCCATGTGACCTGGCTCTAAATTGGAGCAACTGAATCAAATAATACTTAAAATAAATATCACAGTGACACTTTTCATCTTTATATCAATTATTAGACTCAGGAGCACAAGCTTCTTTAAGCTTCTTGTCCTCCCTAACTACTTGGTAGCTATTTCATAACTTACACATACAATATGCATTTCCATAGAAAAGAAAGTATTTGATGTGTAATTAGGAATATATTGGCTGGAAGCTAGGTTAGTAATTAAATATCAAATAAAATAGGTGTGATTGCCAGTGGTCACCTATGCTACTTAACACATAAACAAGATTTAACTTAAATAAAAGGAAGCCATATGTGAGAAAATGACCTGTGAATATCTGTCTGTAAATGAATTTTTAAATAGAAATTACTGGGAAAAGGCCAAGACAACAGTGGGTGGTTCCATTCCTGGTCTTTTATTCTTGAATTCTATAGAAAAATCTTTTTCAGCAAGTCAGGTGAAATAAGTCAGTAAACAGCATTCCTCTGTTTCTGCGTTTCTGCACCAGCTCCTGACTACAGGTTCCTACTATGGATTGGTTCTGTCCTGACTTCTTTAGATGATGATCAGTAACGTAGAAGTGTAAACCAAAAAAACTTTTTTATCTGCAACTTGTTTTTTTTTTTTTTTTTTTTTTTTGGTTTTTAGGGGATTTGGAGGGGTGTTTTTGATATTTTTCTTTTTTAATTATTTTATTAGATATTTTCTTCATTTACATATCAAATGCTATCCAGAATGTCCCCTATACCCTCCTCCCACCCTGCTCCCCTGCCCACCCACTCCTACTTCTTGGCCCTGGCATTCCCCTGTATGGGATATTTTAAGTTTGCAAGAGCAAGTGGCCTCTCTTCCCAACGATGACTGACTAGGCCATCTTCTACTATATATGAAGCTAGAACTGAAACAAGTTTGGATGCAGAGTTTGGAGTATTGTTGAGACAGAACAGGGTGTTTTAGGTAGGATTTTAGAATTTGGGTTTATAAAGGAATTAAGGGTTGAGAATTCAGTGTGCTATTCTTCTGGAGTTTGAAAGATAAGCATGGTTGAGGCAGTCTCCAGGAAGGAGGCCTGGATTATAAACTTTCTGAGGGAAATTTAAAGGCTCTATATTATTTTTTAATTCAAGGTTCTGTCATTAAGTCATTTGTTGCTGATAAAACAGCTGTATTTAACAAGACACCTGAAATACTAAGAGGACACTTTTGATTTTTCTGGAACATTAAATGCTTGTCATCTAGGGCAGAGAAATTATTTGTTATTGTACTGGCTGGTTTTGTGTGTCAACTTGACACAAGCTGGAGTTATCACAAAGGAGCGTCAGTTGAGGAAATGCCTCCATGAGATCCATTTTTAAGGCATTTTCTCAATTAGTGATCAAGGGGGGAGGGCCCATTCTGGGTGGAACAATCCCTGGGCTGGTAGTCTTGGGTATATAAGAGAGCAGGCTGAGCAAGCCAAGGGAAGCAAGCCAGCAAAGAACATCCTTCCATGGCCTCTGCATCAGCTCCTGCTTCCTGACCTGCTTGAGTTCCATTCCTGACTTCCTTGGTGATGAACAGCATTATGGAAGTGTTAGCCGAATAAACCCTTTCCTCCCCAATTTGCTTTTTGGTCATGATGTTTGTGCAGGAATAGAAACCCTGACTAAGACAGTTATTAAGAAAAGATCATCATCACTGAGGTGAAATCTTCTGGGAAGAGTTTCCTGACAATCATCACATTGAAGCCTTGTTCTAGAGATGACTAGTGTTTCTCCCTCATTCTGGTAGCTGAAAATGGTAGCTTAATAGACACCCAGGCAGTATTAGTCTTGAATGCATAAAAAGTCATGGTGAGCACCTTAAGCTTGAGATTGTGAAAGCTAGGAGGGGACATTTGTGTAATTGTAACATATTGGCATGTGATAGACCAGGACTGAAGGGGTCATACAAACAGGCTAAAGTGTGGCACCACAAAAACAGCCTATGATGGGCTACCATTCAAAATGTATCTCAGATGCTTTGGAGATGCCATTACCATGGAATGACACCAAAACTTCAGGGTATATTGGAGTGTAGCCGCAAGATTCTTGATGGTGAAATGAATGTGGTGCAAACAGCAATCTGGAAAAGTATTAAAAGCTATTTGAAGATGTCCAGAATATCATGAATAAATCCTCGATAATTGAGAATTGTGTAACTAGTAGTGTTGGAGCTTGATTTTGCTAAGTTTGCCTTGTGACAGTGCCAAACTTGAAATACTTTGAACTTTTAAAAGAGATTTTTTTTTTTTTAATTTCTAGATTGGGTGTATTTTTAATTGATTTTCTCTTTTACATCATGAACAAACTTTTCATTCCTTCCTCTCTTGTTCCCACCTGACCTCTAAGCCCAAAACTACTCTACTTTTGTTTCTCTTCACAATAGGCCAACCTAAATTGGTATTGGTTAGCCATGATATATATACTTCAGAAATGACTAGGCAACACCTATTCTAGTAAGGCTAGACAAGATAACCAATGGGGGAAATGAAATCAAAGGAATGTAACAGAACCAGAGAGAGCTCCTACTGCCATATAGAATTCATGCAAGAGCAGCAAGCTACACAACCATACCATTTATGCAATGGAACTAGATCAGAACCATGCATGCTACATTATTGCCTGTTTAGTACTTGTGAGTTCCAATATGGTATGGATAAAATACCTTCTTGGCTCTTTCTTTTGATGTCCTTGACCTCTCTGGTTCTTACCAATGTTTCTCATTATTTTGCTGATGCTCCATACTCTAACAAAAACTCGGCCATCTGTATCTTCTTATGGTCTATGAAATGCTTTCCTTTCTTGCTGTCTAAAGCATCTCTGAGGAATGTTTGTTCTAGACACTAAACTGTGAGTATAGGATAATAAATTTAGAAATAATTCCTTTTTTCCAGTTATGCTTAGTCTTTAGCATATCCAGCACCTGGCTTTAGGATATACAGGTGGTGAAAAATCCAGGCTCACTGTCATGGCATGGGTATCAAGATGGGTCAGTCATTCGTAGACCACAATAGCAATTTGTGTGCCAAGCATATATTGTGGATATGACAAGTTGTAGAAGTTGCAGGTCTGAGAGCTGCTTGTACAAATGTCTCAACTATATGTCTTGTCTGGTTAGTTATAGGAGATGACCATTTCAGCTTCCATAACCCCTATAGTTATGAATGCTAGCTAAGGTTCCTATTGCTGATTCTTGGATGTTTCTGTTCCCCTCTGTTTCTAGCTCTTCCCAGAGATGGCACCCAGATTCCAATTGTCTTCACAAGTACTCTCTCCCTCCATCATCCATAATCCCAGATTTTTCATATTGTCATCCACACTCTCTATACTCCTACAGTCACCTTTCCCCATTCACACATGATGTCTGTTCTGTTTCCCCTTCTAAGTGAGAATTAATGTTCCCTATTTGTGCACTATATGTACTCAGCCTTTTTTTTTTTTTTTTTTTTTTTTTTTTTTTTTTTTTTTTTGATTCTGCAGATAGCAGCATGGCTATCCTTTACTGATATTATCCATTTATACATGGGTACATACTATGTCTGAAATCCTAGGTTGGATTAACTCACAGGATCATCTTCTCTAGTTCAATTTATTTGCTTAGAAATTTCATGATGTTATTGGTTTTGATTTCTGAGTAATACTCCTTTCTTTATCCATTCTTTGGTTAACATCTATCTAGCTTGCTTCAAGTTTCTGCTATTATAAATAAAGTTGCTAAGAACACAGTTGAGCAAGTGACCTGTGGTATGGTGGAGTGTCATCTGGGTATATGCCCAAGAGTTATATAGGTAAGTGTTCAGAGAAATATTTTCCCTATTTCCTGAGAAATTGCTGCCTTGATTTCTGAAGTGGATGTATTATTCTGCCATCCCACCAGGAATAAAGAGAACAAAAGTTAAAAAAAAATTTTATTCACTTTGCAACCCTCTTCTGCCCCTCTACAGGTCATCCCCTTCCAAAACCCTCCCTCCCATACTACTGCTCTTCTCCTCTGAAAGAGTTTCCCCAAGTATATCTCAATGCAGACACATTGCCTCTATGAGGATAGTAGCATTCACTCCCACTTAGGCCAGACAAGGTTGCCCAGCTAGAAGAACATATTCTATGGATAGGCATCATATTTTGTGATAACTCTAACATTAGTTATTTGGGCCCAATGAAAGCTAAGGTGCACATGTGAGGAAAGGTGTAGATCTTGCTAGGGTATGCTCCTTTGATGTTGGTTCAGACTGTGACAACACCAAGGGACCTGAGTACTTGACTCTGTTGGTTTTAATGTGTAGGCCTGTTGCTTTCATGACCTGCAATCTTTCTCTCCATATTTCTGTTTAATACATCAAGCTCAATCCAAAGTTGGGTGTGGATGTCTGCATCCCTGTGAGTTATCTACTAGATGGAATCCCATAGACTACAGCTCTGTTATGCTCTTCTGTGTTAGCAAGTTAGAGTATCATGAGTTAGTTCTTCCCTATTGGGTGGATTGCAAGTTGGAATATCTTTTCAAACTATTTTCATTTTACTCCTCTGTACTCCCTTAAACTGGCTTATCAAAATCTACATTGCTTTCAGCCCTACTGTCCTCCATTCTCCTACTAGTTTTAACAATTATTTCTTTCTTTAAACATCCACCAGCTTTTTAAATCCCCAGTACAAGTGTACATTCTGCCAATAAACAACATGATCAGGTTTGTCACAGCAATTTCATTCTTGTTCATTTATCCAAATTTTGTCTTAATCTCTGTATTCTTTGCAAATTTTTGTCAGCTAGAGAGAAGTTAAAGACATCTTATAGGAGAAATATTCAGTTGAGAAAATACATCATAGGATATAATTGTAAAGCATTTCACAAAATCAAAAAGAGAGCAAACATCCCCCATGATGGTTGTTGCCACTCATGATGAGAGTCCTGGATTCTAGAGGAAAACAGGTTGACTTAGAAGTATGCAAATATGCAGCACTCCTCCATCGACTCTGCATCAACTCCTTCTTCTAGGATCCTGACTTACTTAAATGCTATATTGAATTGCAAACAAAATATATGATATTTGTTTTGTTGTTGTTGTTTTTGTTCTTTTGCTGTCCTTTGTTTGTACTTTGCCTTTTCTGGTTTTGTTTTTTGTTTGTTTGTTTGCCATAGTGTATCCCTGTATCAAGCTTAAAAAAATCATCCTGGATTAACTAAGTTCACCCCTGCAAAATATCCCTACAAACATAATATATATTTGTTTATATGTCAATGGAGGATATTAAATTTTCAATAACACAAAATCACTACAACCAGAGAAGGTAAATAAAGAGTAAGAGAATACAGTGGATGAATGGACCTCACTAGGGAGTGAAAATAAGTAGATTAATAAGAATATAAAAGGGTGTGTTATGGGGCTGAGTAGAAAGCATCAGGATGATCAAAGTTGAATCGAAATAATCATGGCATAAGAAAATATAATGAGGCATTTAGAAACATGTGAATGACCATAGGTAAGCCTTCTGTAGAAAAAGCTACATAAATGTTCATAGATATGAAAGAAATCTAATTGGAATCATTATATTTCACAGAAAACAAAGATATAAGTAGACATTTCTCAACATCAAGTGAAATCTCTAGTGCTAGCCATAGAGTACATCTAATAGAGTTGGTTCCAAAATGGACACCAGAAAAATTCCCACCAATCTAGGATATTTAGAATGCTACTACATTCTCTCCAAAAAGTGACGGTAAGGCAGTATTGTTGAGGCCAACACCTACATATTCAATAAAAACAGAATATTTCAGTTGATAAGAGTTTAGGACCTTCATATCATAGTTTAGTATCTATATACTAGATTAGTGTTTATAATAGTATATTAGTGACTTTTTCTTTACTCCTCAGTGAAATTTTCTTTTTTAAGAGATAGGAACAAAGACAGAGGCCCACAGAAGTACCCAGTGTAGAGAGTAAGAATCTAGGCACATTCTGTTGGAAATGGGATGTCTGTATCAAAACTTTCACATCAGCCCTCAGGATGAGGAGGGTTAAATTTTGTAAGAAAAATATAGTTGCAAACAAAGACTCAACAATTTCTTGACTCTAAAGGACTGACACATTATATGATCTTAGAAAGACTATAGGAGCATGCATGTGGGATGCTGAATTCTAAGCCCACTTGCTTCCCAGTGCTGAGAAAGGAAGTGAACACATTCAGCAATTCCAAAATTGGATGGTATATCCAATTTAAAACAATTCAATATCAAGATTTTCCCCAGAGTCGCACTGGCTGTACTAACTCTACTTGAGATGAGGTTTCATGCCCAGCAGCAAGTAACTAGCACAAATGATCTCAGTGATGTTTTTGGAAGTTTTTATTATCTCATAACACTTTCTCCAGGCATTTACAAAACTTCCCTGCTTGTTGCCCATTTTGTTTATGTATGGGATATCTTTAGGCATGGAAGTATCTTTGTGTCTGTATGAGCTTCTATTTATTTATTTACAAATTATTATTTAAACTCCATATTCCATTCCCCCTCCCCCAATCAACCCTCCAACTGGTCCACATTGCCTCTTCCTGTTTTATATGCATTTGCTTGTTTTGTCTTATTCTGGATTGTTTTATTTATCTTATTTTATAATACTTGTTTCAATTTCTTTTTATAGTAGTATTTATATTCTCATGAGCATGATTATCAGAAAGGAATTTGGGTTTGGGTAATATGAGGTGGAGAGGATCCAGAAAGTATTTTAGGACAAGAAGAAACATTCAGTGTATAGACTATGAAGACAATCTTTTCTCAATTTAAGTGTTCTTAAAAATATATTTATTTAAATTCCATAAATACTACATTCTTATAGGCTTACTTGACATTCCTTATTTTGCCTACCTCTACCATAACTTTCCCCCATCTTCCTGCACCAAACCCTTCTTCAATTATTACTCCCTATCATAACCTCTATTTTTTCAAATAATATGAGTTATAAATTGACTTATTGGTATTGTTTACTGATGGGGAGGTTTTCAGATTGCATATCATTTCTATCTACTGTGTATTTCAATTGATCCTTTTCCTTCTGCTTATTTTTTTTCCTTTATTTGGGGGGGGTATCATTGGAACCCAAATGCAGTAATGAGTGTATATTGTAAATCAACTATAATCCAGAAACAATGAAAGTCACAGAACTAAAAGTAAAAAAGGCCATGCAATCCCCCCATTCCACTATTAGGCATTTCTTAGAAGAAATCAAATCAGCATTTACTTCATTCCATACATAATTGCAGCAATATTTATAATAGGATACATAATTAACATAACTCAGATATGAGAATTTTTCATATATAAAATGTGTTTTGTATTTTAAAAAGGCATGCTTCTTAGCCATCAAAATAAGAGAACCATATATTACTAACAGCATAAGTAAACTGCATGTAGAAGAATATACTTTAATTTTAATTTAATTTTATTTATATCTTTATTTATTCAAATTACATCCCACTCAGAGTGTCCACCCAACAAAACTTTCCCTATCAACCCACTTCTACTCAGAGAAGGCAGGGCCTCCTGTGTATCCCAACTTGGACACATCAATTCTTTGAAAGGCCAGGCATAAGCTCTCCCACTGTAGGGCATGCCAGATAGAAACTTATTCAAAATTTTAAGTAAAACCTAAATGTTGTAGCTGTCTAATTTATTGAGTTCTTTATAAATTTTGGGTAACAGCCCTATCTACAGACTAATTGTGACTTCTTGACATTGTCCATTGCCTTATAGAAGTGATACAGTTTTATGAGGACAAATATATATATTCACTCTAGATTTTATTCCCTGCCTGGTCCATCATCACACTGTTCCACATCCCATATCTCCTCTTGCCTACTGTCTTTATGAGGATGTCCCAATTTTCACACCCCCAACCCTACAAGACCTCTAACCTCTGTGAACTCTTCATTCTCTTAAGGGTTGTAAATTCACTGACTGAGCCTATACCTGGCAGTGTTCTACTTTATGAGTTTGGGATCTCATATCAGCTGGTGTATGCTGCTTGGTTGGTGTCCAGTGTCTGAGTAATCACAGGGGTCCAGATTAATTGAGATTGATGGTCCTCCTACTGGGTCACCCTCATCCTTAGCTTCTTCCAACTTTTCTCTAATTCAACCACAGAAGTCAGTAGCTTCGGTCCAATTGTTGGGTGTAAATATCTTCATCTGACTCATTCAGCTGCTTGTTTGGTCTTTTGGAGGGTAGTCATGATAGGTCCCTTTTGGTGAGCACTCCAAACATAGCCTCAGTAATAGGGTCAGGCCTTAGGGCCTCCCCTTGAACTGGATCCCACTTTGGGTCTATTGCTGGACATTAGATTCCTTAGGATCCCCCAAATTTCCATCCCCGCATTTCTTTGTGATACGAACAATTATGGGTCAGTGTTTTGACTGTGGAACAACAAACCTATTCCTTACTTGAGGCACTGTCTTTCTGTTGCAGGTGGGCTGTACATGTTCACTCTCTCCACTGTAAGGAATTTCATCTGAGGTCCCTCCCTTTTAGTCCTCACCATCTCTCACATGGCAAGCCTCTGCTACATTCTGGTGGGGCCTGCCAACATACCACCTCCTGAGGTTGCATGTTTCCATTCTTTCTGCTGGCCCAAAAGGCGTTAGTCCATTTTCCCCACCAAACACCTGATGATGATCCCCTTTTCCACTCTTCAGTTCCCTTTCCCTCTCAGGTCCCTCCCTTCACCTTGTGATTGCTTTTTTCTCCTTCCCAGTGGAACTGAGGCTCCTCACATGGGCCCTTCAATTTGTTGAATGTTTTCTGTTCTGTAGACTGTATCTTGGATATTCTGTATTTTTTGGCTAATATTTACTTATTAGTGGGTACATACCATGTTGGTCCTTTGGGTCTGAATTACTTCACTCATGATGATATTTTCTTGTTTCATCCATTGGCCTGTGAAATTTAGGATGTCCTCATTCTTAATAGCTGAGTAGTATTTAATGTGTAAGTGAACCACATTTTCTGTATCCATTCTTCTTTCATAGGACATCTTCATTGTTTCTAGCATCTGGCTCTCACACACAAGGGTACTATGAGCATCGTAGAATACGTGCCCCTGTGGCATCATGGGACATCTTTTGGGAATAATCCCAAGAGTTGTATAACTGGATCTTCAGATAGCTCTATTTACAATTTTCAGAAGAACCTACAGATTGATTTCCAGAGTGGTTATTCCGGATTGCAATCTCACTAGAAATGGAGGAGTGTTTCTCTTTCTCCACCACCCTGCCAACATAAGCTGTCACCTGAGTTTCTGATCTTAGTCATTGTGATTGCTGTAAATTGGAATCTAAGGGTCATTTTGATTTGAATTTCTCTGATCACTAAGGACTTTGACCATTGTTAGGAACTTCACAGGCATTCAAGATTCCTCTGTTATGAATTCTCAGTTTAGTTATATTCTCCATTTTTTGATTGGGTTGTTTGGCTTCTTGGTGATGAGCTTTTTGAGTTCTTTGTATATTTTGGATATTAGCCTTCTATCAGATGTGAGGTTAGTGAAGATTATTTTTCTCAATCTGTAGGTTGTCTAACTGACTACTTCATTTGCCTTACAGAAGTTTTACAGTTTCATGATTTCCCATTTATCAATTCTTGATCTTAGACCATGACTCAATAATGCTCTGTTCAGTAAAATGTCTTCTATACCAATGCCTGTTATGATATTTCCCACTTTCTTTATGAGGATAATCGGTGTATCTTGCTTTATGTTGAGGTCCTCAATCCAACTAAAGTTCAGTCTTGTACAAGCTGACAAATATGGATCTATTTGCAGTCTTCTACATGTAGACCTACATGTAGAAATCCAGCACAATTTGTTCAAGATACTTTCTTCTCCCCATTGTAAGGTTATTTTTTATTATTATTATTTTCTTTATTTACATTTCAAATGCTATCCCGAAAGTTCCCTAAACCTCCAGCCCCTGCTCCCCTATCCACCGACTCCCACTACTGGGCCCTGGCCTTCCCATGTGCTGGGTAACATAAAGTTTACAAGACCAAGGGACCTATCTTCCCAATGATGGCCGATTAGGCCATCTTCTGCTACATATGCAGCTAGAGACACGAGCTCAGGTGGTACTGCTTAGCTAATATTGTTGTTGCACCTACAGAGTTGCAGCCCCCTAAAATACCTTGGGTACTTTCTCTAGCTACTCCATTGGGGGCCCTGTGTTCCATCCAATAGCTGACTGTGAGCATCCACTTCTGTGTTTGCAAGGCACTAGCATAGCCTCACAAGAGGCCGCTATATCAGGGTCCCTTCAGCAGAATCTTGCTGGCATGTGCATTAGTAACTAGGTTTCATGGCTGATGATGGGATGGATTCACGGGTGGGGTATTCTCTGGATAGTCCATCCGTTCATCTTAGCTCTAAATTTTGTCTCTGTACCTATATCCTTTCATGGGTAATTTATTCCTTATTTTAAGGATGAATGAAGTATCCCCATGATGGTCATCCTTCTTGGTTTTCTTGGGTTTTGCAAAATGTTTCTTGGGTATTCTAAGTTTCTTGGCTAATATCTGCTTATCAGTGTGTGCATATCTAGTGACTTCTTTTGTGATTGGGTTACCTCACTGAGGATGATACCCTCCAGATACATCCATTTGCCCAGGAATTTCATATATTCATTGTTTTTAATAGCTGAGAAGTACTCCATTGTGTAAATGTGGCACATTTTCTGTATCCATTCCTCTATTGAGGGACATCTGGGTTCTTTCCAGCTTCTGGCTATTATAAATAAGGCTGCTATGAACATAGTGGAGCATGTGTCCTTTTACCAGTTGGAAGATCTTCTGGGTATATGCCCAGAAGAGGTAATGCTGGGACCTCCGGTAGTACTATGTCCAATTTTCTGAGGAACCAAAGACTGATTTCCAGAGTGGTTGTACAAGCTTGCAATCCCACCAGCAATGGAGGAGTGTTCCTCTTTCTCCACAACCTCGCCAGCATCTGCTGTCACCTGAATTTTTAATCTTAGCCATTCTGACTGGTATGAGATGGAATCACAGGGTTGTTTTGATTTGCATTTCCCTGATGACTAAGGATGTTGAACATTTTTTGAGGTGTTTCCCAGCCATTCGGTATTCCTCAGTTGAGAATTGTTTGTTCAGCTCTGTACCCCAATTTTAATGGGGTTATTTGAATTTCTGGATTCCAGCTTCCTGAGCTCTTTGTATATATCCTCTATCAGATTTAGGATTGGTAAAAATCCTTTCCCAACCTGTTGGTAGCGTTTTTGTCTTGTGGACAGTGTCTTTTGACTTACAGAAGCTTTGCAATTTTATGAGGTCCCATTTGTCAATTCTTGATTTTACAGCACAAACCATTGCTGTTCTATTGAGAAATTTTGTCCCTGTGCCCATATATTTGAGGCTTTTCCCCACTTTCTCCTCTATCAATTTCAGTGTTTCTGGTTTTATGTGGAGGTCTTTGATCCACTTAGACTTGAACTTTGTACAAGGAGACAAGAATGGATCAATTCTCATTCTACATGATAGCCGCCAGTTGTGCCAGCACCATTTGTTGAAAATGCTGTCTTTTTTCTACTGGATTGTTTTAGCTCCCTTGTCAAAAATCAAGTGACCATAGGTGTGTGGATTCATTTCTGGATCTTCAATTCTATTCCATTGATCTACATGTCTGTCACTGCACTTGAAGGCCTAATTCCAACTCTCCTCAAAGTATTCTACAAAATAGAAACATAAGATACTCTACCCAATTCATTGTAAGGTTTTTACTTCTTTAAAAATATTCAAATCTGCATAGGCGTGTGAGTGTATTTCTGGGTCTTCAGATTGTATTCCACTGAGCAATGTGTTTGTTTCTAAACCAAAACCATGCAGTTGTTAATCATTATTACTCTGTCGTATAGCTTAAGGTTAAGATAGTGATTTCCCCAGAAGTTCTCTATAGTTCAGGTTTGTTTTTCTATCCTTTTTTCCTGCTATTGGAAGTTGAGAATTATACTTTCAAGTTTTGAAAAAAATGTGTTGGAATTCTGATTGGAATTGCATTGAATCTCTAGATTTTTTTTTTTTTTTGGTATTATGGCCATTTTCACTTTGTTAATCCTTCCTATGCATGATCATGGAGGATTTTTCCACCTTCTAATATATTCTTCAATTTCTTTCTTCAGGAACTTAAGGTTTTTTTGTACACATCTCTCACTAGCTTGGTTATAGTTATTCCAAGATATTTTATATTATTCAAGACTATTGTAAAGGGTAATATTTCCTTCATTTTTGTACAAAGGGGTTCTTCTGGTTTCCTTGTGTTAATTTTCTATCTAGCCACTTTGCTGCTAGTGTTCATCAGCTGGAGAAGTTCTTTGGTAGAATTTTGGGGGGTGCTTCCATATACTACCATGTCATGTACAAATAGTGACCCTTCTTCATTCCTAATTTATATCAACTTGATCTCCTTTCATTCACTCATTGTACTTGCTAGAACTTCAAGTATTATATTGAATAGACAAGTATTCCTTGGACAGTCTTTCCTTGTCCCTGATTTTAGTGAAATCACTGGAAGTTGATTTCCATTTTGTTTGATGTTGGATATTGGCTTGGAGCATATTGCTTTGATTATGCTGAGGTATGTGCCCTGTATCAATGATTTCTCTAATACATTTTACATGAATGGGTGTTGGATTTATCAGAGCTATTTTCAGAGGCCAGTAAAATAATGCTGATACATTTTTTTTCAAGCATTCTGACTTGATCTTGATGGATGGTGTCTTTGATGTGCTCCTGGAGTAATTTTGCAAGGGTTTATAGAGTGCTTTCATCAATGTTAAAAAGAGAAAATTGTCTTAAGTTCTGTTCATCTGTTTCTCTGTTGAGTTGTCATGTGCTTAATGTATCAGGGTGACTATGGCCTCATAGAATGAATTTAGAGTATCTAATCTATTTGTAATTTCTGTAATAGCATGGGAACTATTCATGTTATCTGGTTCTGAAAGATTGATATAATTATATGCCCCAATTCAAGGAAATGCAAGGCCTGGAAGCAGGTGTGGGTGGGTTGGGGAGCAGAGATAGGGAAGGGTATAGAGGACTTTAGGGATAGCATTTGAACAGTAAAGGAAGAAAATATCTAAGAAAGATTGATAGAACTCTGCACTAAATCCTTCTGGCCCTGAGCTCCTGTTGTTTGGGAGAATTTTAATGACTGCTTATATTTCTTAAGGGAACTTAACCCTAATTAAATAGTTTTTGTGATCTTGATTTAACTTTCACGAGAGGTATCTGTTTAGAAAAACATCCATTATCTTGACATTTGCCTATTTACTCTAGTAATGATTGAAGAATGATCTTAGGATTCTTTGAAATTCCTGTATCAAAAGTTTATGGTTCCCTTTTCATTACTGATCATATTTATTTGTCTATTAATTTGGATACTCTCTCTCTCTAGAATGCCAAATTGGAACAGAAAATAAAGCCTTCTTGAAAAGTAATAATCAAAACCCAAAATGTATAGTATAAAGAAAGAATTTTAAAAGTTACCAAGCAAAATAGAAAAGTAACATATGTTAGATATAACAGAATTACACCCAACTTCTCAGTAGAGACTAGAAAAACTAGAAGGGTCTGGGGAAAACTATTAAAGACACTAATATAGCACACATATTTTTCTAGATTTCTCTATCCTTTGAAAATTTCAATCACCATAGGTGGAGAAAACAAAATATTCATTGACAATGGAATCTAGTATCATAAGGATCCTGGAAGGAAATCACCAGTTCAACTAGGCTAGTTACAGTTAAGAAAGTACAAGAAATAAATAATTTTATACTACTGAAATAAGTAGAACTGGAACCCTTGCACAGACACAGACAAACACAGACAATTTCACAAACAGCATCAAAGTTAAAGAAATTAATAATCCTTCAACATTAATATCTGTTAACACGATGGACTCAAATCCACAATAAAAAGACAGAGGCTAACAGAATGAATGCACAAACAGAATCCATCCTTCTTCTATATACCAAAGATAGCAGTGGTATAAGGGCCATAGCTAAACATAATAAATTCAATATTCAACAAGTCAATAGTTAATATCAAATTAAATAGATACCAATTTGAAGCAATTACCCTAATGTTACAGATACAACTCTCTTAGTATCCACTCTCTTAGTATCTCTATAATATAGTCCTAGATGTTTGAGATAGGGCAATAAGACAACTAAAGGATATCAAGGAAAAACAAATTAAAAAGAAAGAAGTAAAAATATTGCATGTGGCAGATGATTTGATAATGTATACAAATGTGACTACTTAATTACTACTATAGAATTTCTACAAAAGTTAAACACCTTCTACAGAATGGTTAGCTTCAAGTTTATCACAAAAATTAAGTAGCGTTTAGCATATACATGGCAAACACCATGAAAAAGAACTTGGAGAGATAATATAAAAATGTCTTAGTGTCACTCTAAGAAACTAAGAGGATGGCCAATATAACAAAGACTTCAAGACTCTAAAGAAAGAAACTGAATAACATATCAGAAAATAGAAAGAACTCCCATGCTTATGGGTAGGTAGGACTAATATAGTGAAAGTGGTCATCTTAGCAATAGCAATCTACAGACTAAATGGTATACCTATCAAAACTCCCACACAATTATTTGTAGAGCTTGAAATATATTTTCTAAACAATGTGGAAAACCATGAAACCCAAGACAGATAGAACAATCTGGAAGAATAAGTGAAATTCTAGAGTATTCACCATCCCTGCCTTCCAGAACATGTACTTTGTGAAAAACATATTCAAGTTTTGAGAGAATTCAACAGACTTGAATAAATATGAACATCCATCTCTGACTTGTTATATTTCCACGTGGAAAAATGGATCTGTTTGCTGTCTTAGTAACTTCTTAAGTTTGGACATGTCAATTTTTGGTCATAAATGGGGAAGGGTCTCAGGACCTGGTTGCTCTCTGTGAAGGCAATGGTAGTGGAAAGTATCTGAAGCAGGGGGAGTAATTATCTTGAGTGGCATAGCCTCTTATAATTTGCCATATTCCTGTGATCTCTTCATACACATGACCATGTGTGTAGCCCTGGTTAAACCCAGCCTGTCACAATTAACAACAACCAAAGCAAATGTCCAGAAAGCATTTATTTAGAAAAAAAATTTATGTTCAAGGGAGATGGATGAAAACAAGAGAGCCTGAAAAGTGAGTTTGATCAAAATATATCACATAATTGTTGGAAATCTCCAAAGAATACCATAAAAGACTAAAAGAAAACCCATGATAGTTAGTACTGTATACTCATAAAGGTTCATAGAGTGAAGCAAATTGCCTTTTCACTCAAGACTTATCAGATTGAAGTAAGGAAGAATGAGGGACCCAAAATGATTCATCTTAGAATCCTGCCAACAAGTGGCCTGTGTACTTAATGCAAAGGGTCTCAAACTGTCAGTAGTAACACCTTTGGGTTAAAATGATTTCCTGGGGGTTAAAAATGACATACCCTGAATATTATGTTAANATTACAATTTATAACAAGATGAATTTACAGTTATGAAGAAAAAAATGAAAATATTTATATTTTTCTTCAACACCTTTCAGTAACACCTTTGGGTTAAAATGATTTCCTGGGGGTTAAAAATGACATACCCTGAATATTATGTTAANATTACAATTTATAACAAGATGAATTTACAGTTATGAAGAAAAAAATGAAAATATTTATATTTTTCTTCAACACAACATGAAGAACTTTAGTAACAAGTTTTAGCATTAGAAAGGTTAAGATTCACTGATTTAAGAATGAGGAGGTTAGGATATTATTTTTGAAGTGATGTTAATTCCAAATTTCCTGCTACTTGATACATTATTTAGATTTTTTTCCTCTACTAGGAGTGAATAATTTTCTTAGTATATGGAATTTATTTACACCCTCCATTCATTGTATGTTTTTGTGGATAATTAAAGTGGATATAGCCCTAATGGAGAATATAATAGTTGGCACAGTATTTAGAACACTAGGGGGCTACTATTATATTTGTAAATAAACTGAGAACTCACTAATAGCAATTTTTGTCAAAACAGATTTGAATAAGAGAGTAAAGTTTTGTTATTTTTACCTACAAAATTCCCTTGATTGGGTCATGTTAATGAAACTCACTGGGTCCATTACTTGGAGTAACATCCTAATTTTGGATATTCAATGCAATACATAAGTTCTACTCGCATTCAAACTGATCATTTACATTTCCAAGCAATATTTCGTTGTCATAGGCATCAAGTAATATCTCCTCAGTTTTCTTTATGACTTTTTTAAAATATTCGCAGTTAATCAGGATAACTGGTTCTTCTTCAATGAGTACTTCCTGATCCTTTCTCAGAACCTGAAGTAGACATAGACAATTTTAGCAAGGTTTACAGTAAGAAACACAAAATTTATCCAAATTTATTTGTATAGGATGAAATAAGATGAACAGAGACTGTGAGCTCAAGACTAATTCTAGATCTTTAAGCTAAACTGATATCCTGACACTCAAATTCAATAAGGGCTTAACTTGAGGGATAACTCAAAAGGGAGGTACTCACTCAGAACTTTAACAGGACTATTTCAAATATTTGGGGCAAATTTCCAGGGATTCTCTACATCCAACTTTTTTATATTAACACAAAAATATATATATTAGTCTATTAAAGGAAAGTAAAATGATGTATTGAAATGATTGGTATTTTGGAATTGTTTATAATAGTGATAATAATATAACTAATAAGCAAATGGCACTGTGTCAAATTTATATATATATATATATATATATATATATATATATATATATATTTGTAGAAATATGCATGCGTTTATCAAATTCACGGGTCAATCTATGCTTGTACATTATCAGAACTGAATCTAAACTTGAATGTGAGTACCATTTTTGTGGCAAATGAATAAGAGGAATATCTAAGCTCATGTTAAATATGTGACTCCATTGTATATTTTCTCTGATATTTCAGGTTGGGTTATTCAAATGAAAATGAACAAGGATAGATTTTATTACATTTTGTAGATCTGTCGTCATATATCTCAACATACAGTATCGCCAATGTGCCTATATTCTTACCTATATTTTATTCCCAAGAACAGGGAACATTAGACAGTGTTTGAATAAATAGACCAAACTCACTTACCAATTACATGTATAAAAAAAGGGAATGCTGCACATTTTAATAAACATTTCATTGTATCTAAGCCTGAGTTGTTAACTCCATTCTATTTCTATTAAACTAAAAACAAAACATAAAAAATATTTCCTTTCAAATTTCAAAATGAGTATTCCTATGAGAAAAGGTATTATTAATTTTCTGTTTCTTATACCACCTTTTTTGTAGTGTTTTTCTTATTGTTTTAAGTATTTATATTGACAATTAATAGAGTATTTATTACAAAGAAAAAATTAAAAATTACTGAGGATAATTCATGAATATAATATTTTAACAGAGTTCATATTTAATGGAAATTATATAAGCAATTCTATTTAAAATTATCTACATGCTACATACCTAAGTTGTATGTAGTTATGTCTTTAGTTTGAAGCTAATCACTTATGATACAGTGGTTAATAAATAATTTTGTCTATTAGTCCTCACAATCAGCTTTACTTAAATTGAAATCATTGGTACACTACTGGATTTTTCTTCTCCACTCTCACATTTCACTTTGAGAACATTCCAACAGAAGACTTGCTTCATATCTGAATCCAACACCTCATTCTTTGCAATTGACATTCATCACAATTAGCTAAGTATCTAATTGGAGGTTGACAAGTACAGTATATTTGTAGTGCATCTCCATTGTTATGGGGTACTGTTCTTTCAGTGACAGGGCCAATTGCCAACTGTCACAGATGGCTCTTATACTTAACAATAATGGAGAGTGCAAACTTATTCTCTTATAACCATAGTCCTTTAAGTGCTCCAAGACAAGCTCAAAATACTGTCCCTTATCAGATCTTTTGGATGTGTTCAATTTCACAAAGTTCTTAGGTAAATCTAAAATGATTATCAATTGTAAACTTACCACTCCTTCAGTGAACATTGATGGTAACAACAGAATGAGGATAAAACACATCACTGGGAATGAAGCCATGGCTGAAATTAACCAAAGAAGATATCATAGTTGAAGCACATAGAATGTGAAACAGAAGTTATTCCCAAGAAACTATATGTGATAAACTCTTTAATAATATAAGAAGGAAAGAGATACCAAATAGGGTCACTGTAGGCTTATTGTGCCAACCTTGCCCCTAATAGGACTGGTTCATAAACTAAACAGCTTTCCTGATGCCTGAGGTGTGCATTTGCAAAAGGGGGAAATTCCTAGTTTCTTTCTGAACATTTATATTATTCTGTCATCAAAAGCAAAATTTGAGAAAAAAATAACATGATTTTGAAAGTTCCTTTCCACTGTGCATCACCTTATATTTTACTACTCTCTGTACATAATGTTCCATAAGTGTGTCAGGGTTATGATTATGCAGGCAGAAACATATAAAGACCTTAGAAATCAATTGTGTTAAGAATAATTGTGAATTATACTATTGTTTTACTAATTTGCATTACATTTTACTTTGCTCCATTAGTAGAAAATGTAAACATAATTAATGAATTATAAATTTATTCTAATTGATGGCATTCAGTCTATACTTTATTTCATATTGTTATTAAGAATGAAACGTATTTGTTCAGTCTCATAGTATTTACTCTCAGTAGTTGCAAAATTCTACATGCTGTGGAAGCTGGTAGAACTTCTTAGATGGGACATAATAGCCTTGCTGCTGGAACTCATAGAAATAGATTATATTGTAAATTAAATGGGTAGTACCTTATATTGTATAGTGCATGTATATTCTTCAACTTCATATTGTTTTTTTTTTTTTAAATCATGGTATTTGCCTCAAATTGTTATATGGATCAAAGGCAATGCAAAGGCATTATTATCAAGCAGCTTTAAAAAATTGCATTTTGAACATCATTTACCTTTTTGCTCTATTCAAATCATTCCATCAGTTCCATAATGATTCCTTTCAAATCAGTTTCTATAAAATTTCTTTGGAATTTATGGCTAAATTTGAGTCAGAATCTCTCCACACATATCTGTAATATCATTTTTCCCCTTATACTTCAAACAGCCAAATAACTAACAATGACCTACAAAACATTCTTGGTAGTATTGAATCTTCATACAATCGTTGCCTATAATTACTAGAATAGAGATAGTCACTCTTCTACCTGGTAGATCAATTAATAGGGAATTGCAAGTAAGGCTTCTGTTTCTTCTGACACTTAAGGAAACTATTTTCTTGCTATTATCCTGTACAAATGAAGAAATGCATTTAAATAGAGTTTTCTAGTCATCCATGTGGTGTGTTTCTATATACTACTTCCTAATTGATGAGGTTCATACTTGAGGATTGCTTGGCGGTATCATTACTTCCATGTATATTTTGAAATCTGAGGCACAGATGTGTCTCTAGCCACTGTAATCTTTGCACTGTAACAACTATCATCTTATAACTTACTTTTTTGCTTTACAGTCTTACCTTTAATTGCTTGTTTCACAGAATTTCCGTTCCTTTTTTCAGTCTCCTTTGCTTCCCTGATTCTTTGGGATTCCCCCTTTCCTTGTGAAGAGTTATCTTTAGAGGTTTAAAGTCAGATGTAGATGTGCTACACAGCCTGCTATTCCTAGCAAAGTGATCTGACTGAAGAATTTCTCCTGACTTCTGATTCTTGAGCATCAGACTATTTAAGACAGTGATGTTGGATCTCAGCCATGAGTACTTTCCTTTCATGTGTTGTTGGATCAACAATCTACTGTTTCACTTTACTCATGGAAATTTCCATTTGTTCCTTTTTCAAATGAGAGACAGGAAGGGAAAATTCACAACTATTTTCACAGTATCAGTTTACCATTTTAGTTCACAGGGTTTTTTTTTTGGTTTGATTTTGTTTGTTTTTGCTCATATTGACTGTATTTCTAAGTATTTCTCTATTTTTGCCACTCTTTCATATTTCTTGCTATGTGTAAAGGGGTGTCAGTAAAAGGCTGGGAGTCAGAAAGTAAACCAGTGGGAAACATCTCTTGATCTATCTGGAGGCCTAGGACTGGGGAGAATACCAGGAGTCTATGATGGTGAGTCTAGCTGAGATCCTGCAATAGGGTGTGGAGAGACTTGAGTGGCTAACACATGTAGAGAGCCAAGAATACCAAAGTACTTCTTGGGATAATAATTCACCCACAGAAACCCCAAATATCCTTTCCTTAAGTTCTGAAGAGATAAAGATAGAGCAGAGACTGTATCTAAAGTCTAACTATGAATGACAAAACTTGAGACACATTCCATGAGATAGAAGCAACTGACACTATTAAAGATACTCAGCTATCCTGCAAACAGAACCCTAACATAATTCTATTTTCAGAGGCATAATCTAGCAGAGAATGAAGGGAGGTGAACACCCACAATCAAACATCTAACAGAAGGTAGATAGTCTTCCAGTAGAGTGGGATATAATACTAAGCAAGCTTAGGGTCGAAGGCCACAACAAGAAAAATTACAATGTCAACTATACTTTGCCCAAGTAGGCTCACACATACTGGACCAACATGAAATGATTATGCAGAGTATGGAACACCTCTCCCTACATACTTGTAGCAAATACTCTGCTTGGTCTTCTTATGGGAATCCTAAACAGCCGAGTGGGGCAGTCTATGTATTTGTTCCCTGCTATTGGATCACTTTCCTCCTCCCTGGACTCCCTGGTTGTGCCTCAGTGGGAGAGAATGTATATATTCCTTCTGCAACTAGATACTCCTGAGTGTGGTGGTACTCAAAGTATTAGTCCTCCTCTCTGAGGAGAAGACAATGGAGAAAAAGAGAGGGAATTGAAATAGGAGATTATGAGGAGAGGAGGAAGTAGTGGTTTTGATTAGAATGTAATGTGAAGAAAAAAATAAACAAAAAATTCCAAGAATAAGAGAAGACTACATAGCAAATTTTAAATTAAGTTTCCCTTCTTAATTAGATTCAAACATGCTCACTTGCATATTCCCTTCTTTCTAACTTGTTTCTTTGTGTCTATTGATAGTACCATGTTTATCTTGAACTTTATGGCTAATCTCCACTTATAAGTGTCTATATACTGTTCTTGTATTTCTGTATTTCTAATTCGGTGTTATCTTATTTAGGATGTTATTATTAAGTTCCATCTCTTTGTCTGCAAAATTCATGATGTCTTTCTTAAAAATAGCTTAATAGAGTTCCATTGTGCAGAAGTACCACATTTTCTTTTTCTATTCTTCAGTTATCATACATATAGGTTGTTTCAATGTACTGGTTATTACAAATAAAGCTGTTATGAACATAAATGAGGAAGGGTTCATGTAGTATAATGGGGCATATTATGAGCTTTATTATGAGCTCAGGAGTGGTGTAAATATGGCTTGAGGTAAAATAATTCCCAGTTTCGTGAGAAACCACTAAGTTGATTTCCAACCTTGTACAATTTTGCATTTCCACTAACAAGGCTGGAGTATTCCTGTGTTCCAATTCCAATTCCAATTCCACACCATGTGCTTGAGTTTTTCATCTTAGCCATTCTGACATTTGTAAGATTATATCTCAGGGTCATTTTATTTGCTTTTCCCTTATTACTGAAGAAATGGAACATTTATGTAAATGTTTTTTGGTCATAATTGAATAGTATATTAAAAATTCACTGTTTTTCTGGTCAGTGGTGGTGCATGCCTTTAATCCCAGCACTTGGGTGGCAGAGGCAAGGCAGATTTCTGAGTTTGAGGCTAGCCTGGTCTACAAAGTGAGTTNCAGGACTGCCAGGGCTACACAGAGAAACCCTGTCTTGAAAAAACAAAACAAAACAAAACAAAACAAAACAAAACAAAAATTCATTGTTTAGCTCTCTACCCCATTTTTAATTGGGTTAGTTGTTTTGTTGGTTTCTACTTTCTTGAGTACTACATTCATTTATATATTATCCCCTTGTCAGATTTAGGCTTAGTGAAGATATTTTTCCAATGTGTACTAATGTGTAGGCATTTGTTTTACCTATTGTTAATGTCATTGGTCTTAAAGTAACTTCATTTTCATGAAGTTTCATTTGACAATTGTTGACCATAGAGCATGCATTTTTGGTGTTCTGTTCAGGAAATTATCTCCTGTAACAATTTGTTCAAGGGATTCCCTATCTTCTCTTCCATTAGATTTAGTGTATCTGGCTTTATTTTGAGGTCTTTGATCGACTTGGACATGAGGTTTTTGTGAAGCAATAAGCATGGATCTATTTGCATTCATCTACATGCCGACATATAGTTAGAATTGCTCCATTTTTTGAATATGCTTTCTTTTGTCCATTGTTCGGTTTTGCCTTCACTGACAAAAATAAAATGTGCATAGCTGAGGTGTGTGTATTTATTTATTGGTCTTGACTAAATTCCGTTGATCAATCAGTCCCTTTCTGTACCAATACCATACAATTTTATTACAATTGCTCTGAACTACAAAGTGAACTCCTACATGGAGACACCTCCAGAATTTCTTCTATTCTCCAGGACTTTAAAAAATACTATTGTGGATATTTTGTTTTCACACCTGAACTTGAGAATTATTCTTTTATATTTTACAAAGAATTGTGATGATTTTTTATGAGAATTGTGTTGAATCTATAGATTGTGTTTGCTAAATTGCAATTTTCACATTGCTACTCATACTGATCCATGAGAATGGGAGGTAGTTTCATCTTCTGATATCTTCTTCTATGTCTTTTTTAGACATTCGAAGTCATCATACAGGTCTTTTACTTGTTTTCTTAGATGTACACCAAGATATTTTATATTACTTGTGTTTATTGTAAACAATTCTTGCCTCACTAATTTCTTTCTCACCACTTTAGTATTTGCATAAAGGAGTAATACTACTGCTTTTGCTTTTTTTTGTATGATTTTTTGATTTTTGGTTTTTTGTTTGTTTGTTTTTAGTTTATATTGCATCCAGCTACTTTGCTATAGTTATTATCAGCTGTAGGATTTCTCTAGTAGAATTTTGGAGGTCACTTATTATCCGATCATATTATGTGCAAATAGTAATACCATGACTCCTCCTTTTTCAATTTGTATCACATTGATGTCCTTTAGTTTTCTGATTGCTCTAGGTAGTACTTCTTTTCTCCATTTAACCTAATGTTGTCAATTTTCTTAGTGTATTTTGCTTTTATAATGTTTAGGTATGCACATTGTGTCAAAACTTTTGAGATCAAATTTTCAAGATCAAAGTGTGTTAGAATTTCTCAAGTGTTCTTTCAATATCTAATGAGATAATCACATGATTTCTTTCTTTCATTTAGTTTATATGGTGGATTATATTGATGGAATTTTTGTATAATGAGTCATACTTGCATTCCTGCAGTAAAGTCTTATCCATGATGTTGGTTAATGATTTAATGTGTTCTTTGATTCAGTTTAAGGTCTTTTTTTTCCTTTTTTAATGAGTATTTTTGCATGTATGTTCAGAAAGGCAATTTGTCTTAAATTCTTTCTTTGTCCAGTGTCAAGCATTGGACTGAATTTGGGGACACCTATGATATTGATAGGGGAATGATTGAAGGAATGGAATAGGATGACAACTTCTTAGGCAGACCAACAGTTTTAACTAACTGAAACCCCTGGGAGATCCCAGAGACTGAGCAATACCAAAGAACTTTCAGGGGCTAGTACAAGGCCAGTGGCACATTTATACCATAAGACTGCATTGCCTGACTTCAGTGGGAGAGGACATGTCACACAATGTGGAGACTCAATGTCCCAGGAAAGGGACATTCCTGAAGGGTACCCACTCAGGTGTGAAGGTGAGGGCTTAAGGGAAAATTTATGTGAGTATGACACAGTGTGACAAGATTATGGTATGTAAACAAATTGAATAATGTGTAAAATATGTATAAATAAGAAATTGACTCCCCGCTTATATCTGTTTTATTCCTGTTACAGTGTGGCATAATGGCTTATATTATCTGTAAATTCTAATACCAGGTTGTACTTAATACAGAGAGGCTTCACATGAATAAGGACTTGGAGGTTTCAATGAAAAGTTACAAGGGCAATAAGGAAATGTTTTAGCTCTGTTAAAGTATAGTTAATTCATTTCACGTACTGTTATACCCTTAAGGAAATTAATCCCATTGAACTCTTATGAAGAACAGTATAGATATATAAATAAGGGAGATGTTGATTGCTCTTAACACAAAGTGTCCTTGTCATTATTTTGTTTCTTTTTGCACGGGCAGATATACTGCAATGCCAGAAAACCAAATTTTTGTTGATTCAAAGAGATTAAAATAAAGGAATATACCTTTACACCCAATACAGAAGGGGTATCAGGGAGGTACTTTGGTGATTCTAAGGAGGAAGAACTCTTGCCCAAGAGCTATGAATGAGTCAGTGGCAAGAAAACTGTGGGATATCAGTGAAGTGAGGGTTGGCAATTTAAAATATTAGCGAAGAAGCAGGTTTATATAAGATAGTATAAGATAATCCATTACATCCTTTCGATTAGGTAACATCAGGAATATTATGTTGTGAGCATGTGATACTTGAAAACAATGAATTTATAAAATTCTTAGACAAATGGAATCTGGAGGATATCATCCTAACTGAGATAACCCAATCACAAAATAACACACATGATATACACTCACTGATAAGTGGACATTAGCCCAGAAGCTCAGAATACCCAAGATACAATTTGCAAAACACATGAAAGTCAAGAAGAAGGAAGAGCAAACTGTGGATACTTTGATTCTTTTTAGAAAGGGGAACAAAATACCCATAGAATGAGTTGCAGAGGCAAAGTTCAGCGCACAAACTTAAGGAATGACCCTCCAGAAGCTATTCCATCTGGGAATCCAGGCCATAAGCAACCACCAAACTCAGACACTATTGTGAATGCCAACCAGAGCTAGCTGACAGGAGCCTGATAAAACTGTCTCCAGAGAGGCTCTGTCAATGCCTGACAAATACAGAAGTTGAGGCTCACACCCATCCATTGGATGAAGCTCGCAGTCTCAAATGAACTAGCTAGAGAAAGTACCCAAGTAGATGAAGGTGTTTGCAGCCCCATGGGAAAAACAACAGTATGAACTAACCAGTACCCCAGAGCTCCCAGGGCTAAACAACCAATCAAAGAAAACACATGGTGGGATTCTTGGCTCTAGCTGCTTATGTAGCAGAGGATGGCCTAGTTGGTCATCAATGGGAAGAGATGCCCTTGGTCCTGTGAAGGTTCTATGTACCCGTATAGGGGAATGCCATGGCCAGAAAGCAGGAATGGGTCTGTTAGGGAGCAAGGGGGTCGGGGGAGAGGATACGGGATTTTTGGAGGGGAAACTAGGAAAGAGGATAACATTTGAAATATAAATAAATAAAATATCTAAAAAAAAAAAAAAAAGCAAAAGGAAAGAAAAGAATCTCACAGTAATACTCAGTGGTACACATGCATATTTGAGGGCATTGTTGTTAATTGGGGCTAAGGCAAAGTTCTGTAAGATACTATAAATGTGGATCATAACTAGAACATACAACAGAATTCTGTTCTATTAAACAGAATTACACAGTTGTAACTGTTAAAGATGCTGGCAGCAGAAGATGGCCTAGTCAGCCATCTTTGAGAATAGAGGCCCCTTGGTCTTGCAAACATAATATGCCCCAGTAAAGGGGAACATCAGAGCCAAGAAGTGGGAGTGGGTAGATAGGGGAGCGGGGGTAGGGAGGGTATAGGGGACTTTGATGATAGCATTTGAAATGTAAATGAAGTAAATACCTAATTAAAAAATTAAACTCGAAAAATATCTTTAAAGGGTTTTCCAAAATTTTGAGTTTTATGGCAAAATTATTCAGAATTTTTACAACAATGTTTGCTTTGTGGTTATACTAAGACTAATGTGTGTACACTTAATTCATCACTTGGAATAAATAAATGATGTAGGTTTAACAAAATTGGAAGAATAGATCTGGGTAGGAAAGGGGATGTGGGAAGGGGGATATGATCTTGTATTTTGTTTGAGAAAAGAACTAAAGCCCCAAGGGCCAGCAGAAAGAATGGAAATAGGCAACCTCAGAAGGTAGGAGATGGGGAGACCCTCTAGAATGACCAGAGGCCTGGGAGGTAAGATATTCTCAGAACTCAAAGGGAAGGACCTTAGATGAAATGTCATGCAGTGGTGAGAAGGAACTTGTACAAACCACCTCCAGCAGGAAGACAGGGCATCATGTAAGGAATGGATTTGCCATCCCACAGTCAAAACTCTGACCCATATTTGTTCCTATCTGAAAGAACTGCAAGGATGGAAATGGAGAGGAGCCCAAGGAAAAGAAGCTCCAGCAAAAGGCCCAAAGTGGGCATTCTTACATGTAGTGGATTTATGAAAGTGATAAGAAGTTCAGATATATGTTTGTCTTAAATTAGTTTCTATGGCTGTTGAACAAAAAAAATATACATGACATATATCAGGAAAACTTCCTATACATAACTTGTAATACTATCCGAAAGGACATTTTAAGATCCTAAGACTCTGGTAATCCAAATTTCAAACACAATCACAGTTATTTATATTATTATATGTTTGACATTTGTAAATCAAACATCTGTGTTTGTCTATTTTGATTTGTCTGAGAAGAATTTGCTTTCAGAATATAAGTGATGAAGGAAGACACAATAATATATATATATATATATATATATATATATATATATATATATATATATATTTCTCCATATTCCAGAAGGGAGTATAAACAGGCATAGACACTATGGAAATAAATGTGGTGATTTCTCAGAAAATTGGGAATGTATCTACCTCAAGATCCAAGTACACATTTTCTGGGTAAATACTCAATCGAAACTTCACCATTCTACTAATATAGTTGGTTAATTATTTTCTGAGGGAATTTATTTGTATTAGCCAAAAATTGTAAGCATTCTACATCTACATTAACTGGAAAACGTATAGAGAAAATGTGGTACACTTACACAATAGAATCTTTCTAAGGTATCTAAATAAATATCAAAATAAAACTTGCCAGCATGCACATGGAACTAGAAACAATAATTTGACTAAGCTAACACAGATTCAGAAAATTAAACACTTTGTATAATCACTTATAACTGAAAATTAGAAGTAAAGTTAAGGATAAATATACAAATATCCTCAGACCCAAAGAACCTAAGAAACCAGTAGCCTTCAATTGCGGAACAAGTAAATTTCATGTAAAGGGGAAATTGAATTGACATCCTCAGTAGATATGGAGAGTGGACTATATATTGTTGTGGTGTGAGGATTGGAAAAGCTAGAATCAGGTTTGGGGAGGATAGAGGGAGAGAATACTAGGAACAAGATTGGAATTTGATTGTATCACTTGGAAATGGTAGAAACCTAGGTCAAGGGAAACTCCTAGAAAGTGATAAGGGTAATGCCAACTAAGACTCTTTGATTTGGAGGATATGGAGTATGAACTGCTCATCTCCTGTAACCAAGCAAAATATTAAGTGGAGGGATTGGAAGATCAAGCTAGGTAAAGAGATATGACTTACAATATGTTCTGCTTATAAGATGTACTTGGGTAAGTGTGGCAAAGAAATTTTTGAGTATGATCAATCAATGACTCGTCTATCCTGAGTACCATTGCATGACTGGAAGCCCAGCCCTGACACTACTAAGTGCAAGAGTCTGGATATCCCAAAGACCAAATATATCAACAAACATGAATGACAAAAAAAATGTCAATGAAATGATTCCCAGTGATATTCTGCTATACTCACAGATTAGTGCATAGTCTACTTGTCATCAAAGGGACCTTACCTAGCAACTGATGGAATCAAATGTATCCAGATAATCTCTCAATAGGACCTGGAGAATCTACATTGAAAATCAAACTAATAAATAAAAAACTTAAACACCAAGTGAAAACTGAAGTGCCAGGAGTAGGTTATCTTTAATTGAGTTGTTTGCCAAATGGACACCATAGAAATTTCTACCAATTCAGAATATTTCTAAATACTCTCTCCAAAACTGATGGTAAGGCCCTATTGCTATAGTAAGCATGTACATATTCATTAAATGTGGAGGAATTAAGATGATGACTTTCTAGAGAGTCACCACTACTGACTAAAGTTCATGGCACTTGAAGGTATTCAACACTGTATTTTCACTGAGGAGAAAGAGAAACTCCAACACAGTTACAAATCCTTTGATCTATAATAAGTGGCCTGACTACAAGATATTCTGGTGCAATAAAGGTACAGATATTGTATGAGTAATCAATTGATTGGACATAAGGCACACTAAATGAGATAGAAGCCATGATTAACACCACACTGGTAGACAAGAACCTGAGATTAGAACTGCCAGGTGACCTTGGGTAAAACTTATATTAACTTTTCTGCTACAGGGAATAGCAACAAAGTATCTCTGAATAACATGCTGCTATAGTCATAGATTACTGTCTTGCTCAATCATCATTAGAGAACATTCATGTGATAGCAGATGGAAACAAATGGGCAACCAACAGCTGAAACAAGTACAGAGAGTGGAAAACTTGGATCACTCAGACCTCAAAGGAAAATCTTCATCAATTTTCTCTCCTCATTCCTAGAGGAATGGTGGCAGAGGAGGATGGAATTTTGTGAGACACAATAGGGATATAACAGTAGAAACAAAGGTTTATAGGCAGTACAGGAGTGTTACATAGGTGAACTCAGAGTGTTTGCAGCTACCTGATTATGGGCTACAAGTTCTAAGGCAGAAGATTTCCCATTAGTAGGATGGGGATTTAGCATATTCAGCAATCCTTAACCTAATCTCCAGCTGGAAACCATGGCAAAAGGAATAATTTCCCCATGAGACTCACATGGCATACAAACTATAGTTAAGACCAGACTCCATGCCCAGAAGTAGATGGGTTATATGAGTGAACTCAATAATATATTTGGATGTTTATTTTATTTATAAGATTTTCTCTGTTAATTTTTTAAATCAATACTTATTTTTTGGCTTGTATTTCATATTTTGTATGTCTATGTGATTATCTTATGCCAAGATAAGTATCTTTCTGTCTGTATTAGCATCTTGTAATTTTACCCTTCCATTTTATTTTTGTTGCTGTTGTTGTTTATTTGCTTGTTTAATCTTTTTCTAGCTTGTTTTATTTAACTTAACTTTATCTTACTTTATATATATTAAGAACTTTTCTTTTTTGATACTTATGTATTTTCTATTGAGAGCAACCACAAGAATGTGGATTTTGCATGATGGATATGGAGAGAATCTGGGAAGAGTTTTGGAGGAGTATTAAACAATATACAGCCTATGAAAAAATCTACACTAAATTAAGTTTCCCAAACACAGACACTGTTGCATATGCCAGCAAGATTTTGTTGAAAGGACCCTGATATAGCTGTCTTTTGTGAGGCTATGCCAGTCCCTGGCAAACACAATAGTGGATGCTCACAGTCAGCTATCTGATGGAACACAGGGCCCCCAATAGAGGAGCTAGAGAAAGAACCCAAGGAGCAGAAGGGGTCTGCAACCCTATAGGTGGAACAAGAATATGAACTAACCAGTACCCCCAGAGATCTTGTCTCTAGTTGCATATGTAGCAGAAGATCGTCTATTCAGTCATCATTGGGAAGAGAGGCCCCTTGGTCTTGCAAACTTTATATGCCCCAGTACAGGGGAACTCCAGGGCTAAGAATGGGAAGTGGGTGAGTAGGGGAGTGGGGGGAGGATATAGGGGAATTTGGGGATAGCATTTGAAATGTAAATGAAGTAAATACTTAACAAAAATTGAAAAAAAGAAAAGTATATATCTTTAATAAAATTACAAAATACTACATTTACACATGCTTATTTGACAACAAGTACAGTTATTATAGTTAAGCAATTACAACAGAAACTCTTAAGAATAGGTGTCATGACAGTGTAAGCTTTCTCATTAAAATGTTGCAGCATTAAGAAAGTTGAAAACAACTAGATTAAAGGGAAGAATATTTTATATTAAATGGACTTGGATTATGAATCAGTCATTTAAATACTTGTACATTCATTAACACACGACTAGGCAAAGAACTTTATCTTAAGGCTGCCACTCAGTTTGTTAAGACTCACTAATTGTGTTAAGGCTGGATTGTATGGCTAACTATACTCCCAATCACTTGTCTATGTTCATGTCTACCTTCTTACTATGGCCACCAGGTTCTGTGCCTTCCACTAAAGCTGATGCAATTGTGAAGCCACATTCAGTCAGTGTCCTTGTGACTTGGCACTCCAATGGAACAGCTGAATCAAATAACCATTCTAAATATTTACAGTGACACATTTTAATCCTAAAGTCAAATATCAGAATCAAGGACATAACCTTCTTTGCGATTCTTGTCCACCCTAACACTTTCGTCACCATTATATAAATTACATGAACAACATCCATTTACTTAGGAAAGACAAAAATTGATGTGTGATTGGTAATTTCTTATCTGGAAGTTAGGTTAGTAACTAAACTTCATGTAAAACACATGTGTTTAACAGTGGTCACCTATGATACTTTATACACACCCATGGTTATATAAAAATAGCAAGACTCATTTGAGGAAATAACCTCCAATGATCTGTTTGTAATTCATTTTTTAAATTAGAAATTAACAAAAAATGGCCAAACACATTGTGAGCAATTCCCTCCCTGAGCTGCTGTTCTGGGATTCTGTTTAGCAAGTCAAGTGAAACAATCCATCCCTGACTTCTGAATCAGCTGCCTCCTGCACGTTCCTTCTATGTTTTGAATCTGTACTGACTTCCTTAGCAGATGATCAGTGATATGGAATTGTTAATGAATTAAACTTACTCCCTACAATATTTTTTTTTACCGTAATGTTTCATTGCAGCAAAAGAAATTGTAAAAGATGTTGGTACTATGATTTTGGGTAATTACTGTTGCAAAAAATATTGTGTTTTAGGCAGGATTGTTGAAGGATTTTGGAAATTTTCATAAGAAATTCAGTGTTGAGAACTCACTAGTGAGTTTTGTGGGAATTTGAAATACCAGCATGTTGAGTTTAGTGCACAGTATAGAAGTTTAGCTTATGAAGTTACAAAGAGAAGTTAAGGGCTCTGTTGGAGAAATATTAACAATTAAAATTTTACATATATATATATATTTTTTTTTAAATAACTTGCAAAATACTACGTATGCTTAATTAGCAGTCCTTAGGATGCTTACCTCAACCTCTACTACACCTTTCCTCTATCTTCTTGAACCAAACCATTCTTAAATTATTAATCCCTGCTATAACTTTAATTCTTTCATACCATGTGTGTTCTAAACATACTCTTTGTTATTTTACTCATTGCAAGGGTTTAGGATTCCACATCATTTTTATCTATTTTGTATTTAATTGGATTTTGCTTCCCCCTTTTCACCGCAGGTTTTCCTGTTGCAGTTTTCTATTTTTGGGTAACCCAAGGAATGACTTCAAAAGTGGCTACACTTTAGGAATCTATCAACATTGTTTAAGAGTACTACTTCCAACATATTTATTATCTTGGAAAGACTATTCTGTCATTTAGATTATTGAAGCTAATTATGAATAAAAATATGAAATATTTTTTTTAATTTTAGTAAAAAATTTCACATACATAAAACTAATTTTTGTCAAACCCACAAAAGGTTATTCCTACTTCTGCCATCCCTATGCTCATCCTTAATCACGTTCCCAAGAAAATTCATATAATTCCTATTTTTCCCTTTCAAAATTCTAAATCAACTTACTGAATTTGTGTGCACTTGTGCATAAGACAAAGGCATATCTATCTGCTGTAAAAATTCTGTGGTATAGGACTTATAGCCTCCTTCCTAATGTATTATATCAGCAATACATATCCTCTATATTATTCACTTCCTTTGTAGGAGTTTTACTCCATTTTAAAGTACATATTCTAAGCTTCAGTCCTACAGTGAACAATAGTGAAGAACACCAACAAACTTATCTTGCTGCTGAGAGATTCGCGATATGTAAATTCACCTTGTGTTCTAATTTAAATAAAAGTTGAAAATGATTCTTGCTGTGCACTGAAACATCACATATTAATAAATATGTTTTTCTAAGGGTGAAAAGTATAGCATAAAATAAACATATCAGAATACATTGAGAGTGTATGAGTTCATGACAGTATTGAGTAAAACCAAGACTGAGACTGAATTAGCATGTCAGATGAATAAGGCCATGTAAAAAAAATATAACACCTACTCATTATCCCTAAAGGAACATCCTTATCCTTGGTGTTGTGACCACTTTACATATGACAAATCAAATATCCTGCATATCAGATATATACATTAGAATTTATAACTGAGCAAAATTATACTTAAGGTACAATAGAAAAAATTATGAAAGCACACCACCACAACATGAGGATTTTAATTAAAGCATTGCAGCATTGGGAATGTAGAGAACTACACACATAATGAGAGAAATATTTTACAATCTAATGAACATGACTGTATTAATCAGTCATATAAATACTTGTGTATACATTAGCACACCAAAGTACAAAAAACTGTAACTATCCTATGGCTGTCACTCAGCTAATACACACTACTAATCTTAATGACTAATTTTTCTCCCAAGCACTTCTCTATAGGCATGCTTCTAACAACCCCTTACTATGGCTGCCAGACTCTGTGCCTTCCCCTGAAGCTGATGCAATCCTCAGGTGAGATTAAAACAAGGTTCTTGTCACATGGATATTAAATGGAGAAACTGAAACAAGTAATACCTAAAATAAATATTACATTGACAATTTCTTTATCTTTATGTCAAATATTAAACTCAAGACCATAAGCTTCTTTGATCTTCTTGTCCTCCCTAACCCCTCCAAATTATTAAATAACCTACATATACAATTACATTGCCATAAGAAAAAAAGACAGACAGAGTTTGATATGTAATTGGGAATGCCTTCTCTGGAAGCTAAGATTAGTAACTAAACATCAAATAAAATAGGCGTGATCAACTATGATACCTTACACACACACCAGAATTGTCTTAAATTAAGAATCCATATATGAGAAAATGACTGCCCAATGACACAATTTCTGTGCCAATCCAATCATGCAAGGGACATGAGACAGCACTAGGGCAGCAGAGAACAGGCCTGAGGAGGGGCACAAGCCCCTTCCAGTCTGCACCAACACCTGGGCACCTAGGGCAGGGGTTTGGTGGACACACACACGGTTCCTAGCGGACTGCCCAAGCAATCTTATGATCACTCGTGAGTGGAACACAACTTCTGCTCCAATCCAATCACTCACAGGACCTGAGACAGCACTAGAGAAGCAGAGAAACTGCCTAACCAGGGGCACAAATACCTTGTGGTCTGCAACAGCACTGGGTCACCAAGGGTGGGGATTCAGTGGACACACCCATGGTCTCTGGCAGACTGCCCAAGTGATCTTAGCATCACTACTGAATGGAACACAACAGCTGCTCCAATCCAATAGTGATGGTCCTGTGAGAGCAGGAACAAAGACACCAGACGCTGTCCTCACTAGAGGCTCTGGTTCCTTTTAATCAGTTCAGGTTTACCTTTGTTTCAAGCAGACCAGACAACTCCACATTCCTCAAAGGAGAAACCACTTCCACACACAGTAACATGCCCAGGATCTTAGTACAACAGGATCTCAGGATAACAGGAGCAGGGTCACACTAGTATTTGAGTGTCTCAGAGAAGGTTGACTGCCAAGAACTCAGACACACCCAGAATCTCAGGTTCAAAGGAGAGCACAATCAAAGAATCACAGAGAAATCTGGACTCTGAGAAGTCCTG
>NW_018394082.1:49792-51112 GCF_900095145.1 Mus pahari
TCCCTTAAAGTGTTACAGGAAAACGNTACCAAACACTACCAAAAGGAGATGGAATTGAACAAAAACATCTAGGATCTTAAAATGGATTTAGAAACAATAAAGAAAACACAAATGGAGACAACTCTGGAGATAGATACCCTAGGAAAGAAATCAGGAACCATAGATGTGAGCATCAGCAACAAAATACAAGAAGTGGAAGAGAGAATCTCAGGTGCAGAAAATTCCATAGAAAACATGGACACAACAATCAAAGAAAATGCAAAATGCAAAATGATCCTAACTCAAAATATACAGGAAATCCAGGACACAATGAGAAGACCAAACTTATGGATAATAGGAGTAGATGAGAATGAAGATTATCAACTTAAAGGGCCAGCAAATATCATCAACAAAATTATAGAAGAGAACTTCCCATACCAAAAGAAAGAGATGCCCTAATTCCAGCACTTGGGAGGCAGAGGCAGGCGGATTTCTGAATTCGAGGCCAGCCTGGTCTACAAAGTGAGTTCCAGGACAGCCACGGCTACACAGAGAAACCCTGTCTCAAAAACCATAAAAAAAAGAAAGAGATGCCTATGAACATTCAAGAAGCCTACAGAACCTCAAATAGACTGGACCAGAAAAGAAATTCCTTCCGACATATAATAATCAGAACACCAAATGCACTAAATAAAGACAGAATATTAAAAGCAGTAAGGGAAAAGGATCCAGTAACATAAATTGGCAGGCCTATTAGAATTACTCCAGACTTCTCACCAGAGACTATGAAAGCCNGAAGATCCTGGACAGATGTTATATAGAACCTAAGAGAACACAAATGCCATCCCAGGGTACTATACCCAACTAAACTCTCAATAACCATTGATGGAGAAACCAAAGTAATCCATGACAAAACAAAATTCACACAATATCATTCAATGAATCCAGATCTTCAAAGGATAATAATGGAAAAACAGCAGTAGAAGGATGGAAACCATGCCCTAGACAAAAGCAAGAAAGCAATCCTTCAAGAAACCTAAATGAAGACAGCCACAAGAACAGGATTCCAACTCTGACAACAAAACTGATAGGAAGCAACAATTACTTTTTCTTAATATCTCTTAATATCAATGGACTCAATTCCCCTATAAAAAGGCATAGACTAACAGATTGGCTCCCAAAACAGGACCCAACATTTTGCTGCTTACAGGAAACTCATCTCAGGGAGAAAAAAAAAAAAAACAGACACTACCTCAGAGCAAAAGGCTGGAAAACAAATTTTCAAGCAAGTGGTCTGAAGAAACAAGCTGGAGTACCCATTCCAATATCGAATAAACTCGA
>NW_018394082.1:51384-52414 GCF_900095145.1 Mus pahari
GATATACCTTCTTCTCAGCACCTCATTGTACCTTCTCCAAAATTGACAAAACAGGTCTCAACAGATACAAAAATATTGAAATTCTCCCATGCACTCTATCAGACCACCATGGTCTAAAGCTGATCTTCAATAACAACATAAATAATGTAAAGCAAAAATTCACTCAGAAACTGACCAAAACTCTCCTCAATGTTACCCTTGTCAAGAAATAAAGAAAGAAATTAACGACTTTTTAGAGTTTAATGAAAATGAAGCCACAACATACCCAAACTTATGGGACACAATGAAAGCATAGCTCTGAGTGCCTCCAAAAGGAAACTAGAGAGAGAAAATACTAGCAGCTTGACAGCACACCTAAAAGCTCTAGAACAAAAGGAAGCAAATTCACCCAAGAGGAGTAGAGGGCAGGAAATAATCAAATTCAGGGATGAAATCAACCAAGTGTAAACAAAAAGAACTATTCAAAGAATCAACCAAACCAGGAGTTGGTTCTTTGAGAAAATCAACAAGATAGATAAAGCCTCACTAGAGGGCACAGGGACAGCATCCTAATTAATAAAATCAGAAATGAAAAGGGAGACATAACAACAGATATGGAGGAAATCCAAAGCATCATCATATTCTTCTACAGGAGGTTATACTCAACAAACCTGGAAATGGACAAATTTCTAGACAGATACCAGATACCATAATTAAATCAGGATCAGATTAATGACCTTACTGTTCTATATCACCTAAGAAATAGAAGTTGTCATTAATAGTCTCCCAACCATAAAAAGCCCAGGACTTGATGGGTTTACTGCAGACTTCTATCAGACCTTCAAAGAAGACCGAATTCCAACTCTCCTCAAACTATTCCACAAAATAGAAACAGAAGGTATTCTACCCAATTAATTCTATAAAGCCACAATTACTCTAAAACCTAAACCTTGTAAAGACAAAACAAAGATGGAGAACTTCAGAACATTTTCTCTTATGATTATCAATGCAAAAATACTCAATAAAATTCTTGCAAACCAAATCCAAGAAC
>NW_018394082.1:55589-67052 GCF_900095145.1 Mus pahari
ATGTGAACACTTTGCCCCTTCTTAGAATTGGGAATAAAACTCCCATGGAAGGGGTTACAGAGACAAAGTTTGGAGCTGAGATGAAAGGATGTACCATCCAAAAACTGCCACACCCAGGGGTCCATCACATAATCAACCACCAAACGCAAACACTATTGTATACGCCAGCAAGATTTTGCTGAAAAGACCCTGATATAGCTGNCTNTTGTGAGGCTATGCCAGTGTCTGGCAAACACAGAAGTGGTTGCTCACAATCAGGGATCAGATGAAACACAGGGCCTCCAATAGAGGAGTTAGAGAAAGTCCCCAAGGAGCTGAAGGGGTCTGCAACCCTATAGGTGAAATAACAGTATGAACTAATCAGCATCCCCAGAGTTCGTGTCCCTAGCTGCATACGTAGCAGAAGATGGTTTAGTCAGCTCTGTCACGTTGACACAAAGCTAGCCAGTACACCTTATATCTGGCTCCAATGTGATATAGAGTTCAGAACTAAAATCAGTGAATATTTTTCTGTAGATGGTATCTGTAAGTACATGGGAAGGGCATGGAGTGAAGCAGAGATAGGAAAGTGTGGCACAGTCTGAGGATATCTGACTCTAAAGGTTCAGGATGCTGGGTAATGTGTTAGAAAATAGAGTCAAGCTTACTCTGTCCTCGGTGTCCTCCCCTCCCTTGTCCCCTTTCTCCTTTGTCTCTTCAGACCCCAAGCATCAGATGTAGTGCTTCAGCTCTCATGCCAGTTAATTAGGCTAATCTATCCTGCTTCTGAGAGATTCTGCACAAAGCATGTCATCTCAGTGTATCTAGTTTGCTATTGGAGATCTTCCCAGGAAAGAAGAGGACATCTGAGAGCCATAAGAAGGATTTTACATTTATTAAACAATAAATGGGAAACACATCAATATGATCAAGTGATGTATTGTTAATGCAACAGCATTCAGAAGGAGCACTTATTGCAAAATGCATCATTCAGCAGTGTCAATTATGATTCCTAAATAATCTGTCCCTTTGAATGAAGCTGATCTCTTTCTTACGATTAGCTCTTTTAAAGCTACACCTCAAATAAACACAAACTGGTTGAAACATGCTTTTTCCCCCGATCCTCCCAAAACTAAAACTTAACTTAATTTTGACTGAGTGGCTTCATGTTAGTCAAAAAAATTGAGAATGTGTAATGAAACTTGTCACTTTCTAGTATCAGCAAATTAATATTAAATAAGTAAAACTTTAAACGTAGAAAGTCCAAATGGCCCAGGGGTGAAGTCTATGGCACAAATGGGTTTGGTTGTAGAACAAGCTGAATATGACTCAGACATGGAAATTAGGCTAAGAAAGCCTCATCCAGTACATGCAGAAGGAGTAAATAAGAACATAGGTATCCTATTTCTGACACATGTTAGGCCAGCTAAAGAAGGCTGTGACATGATGGTTTGTCATGTCTTATAAACCTTCATATTACACACTGTACCTAGGGCAATCTAATGTACTAATGCACTAACATCTCAAACTTTTCAAAATTGAGTTAATAAATCAGAAAAGTTGAAGTAAAAAAAAAAAAAAAGAAATGTGTGGGAAAAGGGCAATATCATTTTGGATGGCTACCTCCCTGGGCTTGTGTTCTTGAATTCAGCAAAATTCCTCTTCTACAGAAAGTAACATGAAAGAAGAAAATATTCAGTACTGCTGTTTTATTTCTGCATCAGCCCTTGCATGCAGGACCCACCACGTAATGGTTCACTTCTGACAGTTTTAGATGATTATCAGCAATATAGAAGTATAAATCAAATAAACCCTTTTTGTTCATTCTACATGGTAGAAAGAGAAATCCTAACTAAAACAAGTTGGTAGAAAGAGTTTGGAGTACTGTTGTGACAGGACAGACTGTATTTTAGCATAAAATTTGGAATTTGGGGCTAGAAAATAAAATTAAGATTTGAGAACTCAATGTGGTATTCTGTTGGAGTGTGAATGGCAAGCATGGTTGAGAGTAGTCTCCTGGATGGAGGCCTGGCTTATGAATTTTCAAAGAGAAGTTTAAAGTTCTATCAGGTCATTAGGTATTTTGATTTAAGATCCTGTCATTAAGTTATTTGGTGATGTTTCAATCTGTGATTCACAAGATACCATAAACAAGAAATGGACAACTTTGCTTTTTGGGAACACTAAATGTTGGTCAGCTGGACCTGATAAATTAGATTTGATTAAGAAGAGACCAGCATCACTGAGGGGAAATCTTCTCGAAATTGTTTCCTGACACTCATCACACTGAATCCTTGTTCTAGATATGTCTGTGGTTCCTATCTCATACTGGTAGCCAAAAGTGGTAGCTTAATAGGCATACAGGCAGTATTTGTCTTGAATGCAAGACAAGGTCATGGAGAGCAGCTGAGGCTAGAGACTGTATAGGCTAGGGGAGGGAGGATAATTGTGGAACTTTAGCCTCATTGACAGTTGAAAGTCCCTGTCTGAAGGGGCCATGAAAACATGTTTACTTTTATGGCAGCCTGTTATAGGTTAGCATTTATAATATAGCTCAGGTGTTTTGGAGATGCCAGTACCATGGTATTACACAACACCTGTAGTGGAGTGGAGCCCACCAGTACCTTGGAGAAAAAAAAAACTATGCTGCACATGGCAGAGTCGCAAAAATGATAAAAGCTATTTGGAGTAGGCCAGAATATCATGGCTAAATCCTACACAATTGGAAATTGTGTCATTAGTAGTGTTGAAACTTGAATCTGCTTTCTTTCTGCATTGTGACTGTGCCACCCCTGAAAGACTGAATATTTAAAAGAAAAATTTAATTGCTAGTGGGAGTTGATTTTTAATATTTTACCTATTTTATATCATGACCACAGTGTCCCCTACCTCCTCTCCTTCTAGTCCCACCTGACTTCTGTGCCCAACATTACTCCTTTTTTCTTCAGAATAGGACAATTTTAATTGGTATTGACCAGCCACTGTATATAAACTTGAATAATAAATAGGTACCTCTTCTAAAAGTCTAGTCAGGCTAACAAAATAGGGGGAAAGATCCCAAAGGATTCTTACTGAGTTAGAAACAGCCTATGCTCCCTGATACAAGTCATAAAACAGCAAGAAGCTACACAGCCATAACATATATGTAATTGAACTAGGTCAGAACCATGCATGCTTCCTTATTTTGAGATTAGTTCTTATGAGTTCCAATAAATAATGGACATATTATCCGCTTGGCTCTTTCTTTTGGTGCTCTTGACCTATCTGGTTCTTACCAACATTCCTCATTATTTTGTAGATGCTACAAACCATAAGAAATATTTGGCTGTCTGTACCTTCTCAGGATCTCTGCATTGCTTTCATGTTTTTGTGTGAAGCATCTCTTAGGACTGGTTCGGCTAGATACTAAATTGTAGGTATTGCATAATATATTTAGCAATCATTCTTTTTTTTAAAATAATATTTGGTTCTATAGTTGGTATATGGAATATCCAATACCTGAATCTAGGATCTCCAGGCAGTGTAAAATGTGGGCTTATTCTCATGGCATGTGTCTCATGATGGACCAGGAATTAGTTGGTCACTCTAACAATTTCTGTGCCACTTATACCCAAGCATATCTTGTGAGTATGAAAAGGTGTAGGTCAGAGATTTTTGTGCCTGGGTTTGTGTTTCAATATCTCTACTAGATGTCTTCCTTGGTTAATTATAGGAAATAACCAGTTCAAATTCCATAACCCTTGTTGCTATGAAACCTAGTTAAGGACACCCTTCTTGATTTCTGAGTGTTTTCACTGCCCTCGGTTTCTCACTCTTCCCAGAGATGGCACCCAGATTACAGTTTTCTCTCACTCCATCATGAAAAACACTAGATTCTTTCTGTTGCCATCCCAATTTTCCACAATCTTACAGTTCTCTTTCCCTATCCACCAATGATTTCTATTCTGTTTTACCCTTCTAAGTGCGAGTTAGCATTCACTACTTGAGTATTACTTGTTCTTAGCTTCTTTGTATCTGTAGATAGCATCATGGTTATCCTTAGTTTTACTCATGTTATCCACTTATAAGTGGGTACATACCATGTCTGCCTTTCTAAGTAGGGTTATCTCACTGGACCTTCTTTTATAGTTCCGTTCCATTGTTCTGCCCAGTTTAGTGCTGTTACCGTTCATAATGGCTTAGTAATACCTCTTCCTTTACCCACTGTTAATTGACATATATCTAGGTTGTTTTTAATTTCTGCTATTAATCATAAAGATGCTAAGAACATAGTGGAGCAAGTTCCCTGTGGTATGGCAAAATATACTCTGAGTGTATACCCAGGAGTCATATAGGTAAGTAATGAGGAAGGTACATTCACAATTTTCTGTGAAATTGCTTCATTGATTTCTGAATAACAGTCCTGCCAGAAAGAAAAGGAGACCAAAATTTTAAATATTTTTATTCACTTAGCAATCTGTTCACTTCCTCCTTCTTGTGACCCTCTCCCACAATCCTCCCACTCTTAGCCCGGCCATTCCATTCGGACAGGATAATACCCAGATATGATTGTGAGGCTAGTAGCATCTTCTTCAACTGAGGCCAGACAAGGTTGCCCAGAAGAACATATTCTATGCACAATCAACATCTTTTGGGATAGCTTCAACTTCAGTTGTTCAGGCCCACATGACAACCAAAATGTGATGACAGGTCTAGTAAAAGCAAGTGTATGTTCCTAGACTGTTGGTTCAGATTTTGAGGAGACCAAGGGTTCAGGTTAGTTGACACTGTTGGTCTTCCTGTGTATTCCTGTTATCTTCAAGACTTTCACTCTTCCATAAGAGACTTTATGCTCCATCAACTCTGTGTGTAGGTGCTTGCATCCCTGTGAGTTAGCTGTTAGATGGAATTCCTTAGAAGGTAGCAAAGTGATACACTTTTCTGCTAGTAAATTAGAGTATAATTAATAGTGTCATGGGTTAGTTCTTGCCTATGGGAGAGATCTCAATATGGGATTGTCATTGATTGGTCATTCTATCAGTAAAAGACTAAAATTTAATGTGTTTGAATTGGTAAATAATGGGAATTTTAACATTATTTATATATTCCACCTGAGATTTTGGGGTGAATACCATATGAATAGGTTGACTTAATAACAAATTGTTTTATTGTGAAGCAAACCATGAGTACTGTGTGTTGGCTAAGCTTCTGCAATCTGGCACATGAACTATTGATTTCTGACAAGAAGGAACCTCACTTGAAAAAAATGCTTTAAAAATTTCTATCTGTAAATAATTTTTCTTAATTAGCCATTAATTGGAGTGTTCCATTGCATTGTGGGTTGTTTACTCCCAAGGAAATTTGTCAAGGGTGTATAGGAGATCATAGGGCACAAACCAAGGAAAGGACATCACTAAATATCATCCCATCATGTGTCTGCATTAAGGAGCTAGCCCTGTTTGATGGTGAATGGTAGTATATGACAAATAATTACTTTCTGTCCTGAGTTGGGTCTTTGGGTCGTGGAGTTTCATTACAGTAATAAAAACCATAACTGATGTTTCACACATGGTTTAAATTGTGACTGCTTGAGTTTGTGGTCTATGAAAACAATCAGCCTCAGGAATTATTGATAGATTTAGATTTTGTTGACAAAGATAAATCCACCTGTTCTACTGGTTAAATAATCAAATAAAGGTTAGTCTTCTTCATCAATACTCTAGAAGCAAATTCTTCTCAGAAAATTCAAAACAGATATACACAGTGCTGTACTTAAATAATCTCCTAGAAAAAAACTTAATGAAAACATTCTTCTAAATGAAGGAATTAATATGTTAAATAAATTTAATCAAAGAAATAAAATACAATGTTAATTATTTTATTGAAGTGGAAAAGCTAAGAAAAAACAAAACATAATATTTACCAAAAGATCATGAAGTAATAGTGAATAAAATACTTTTTTAGAATTTCAAACAAATATAAATCATGAGAATTTTAATACTCAGGTTATCATTGTGTGCTTTCTTGGTAAGCAACTAAAATTGTGTAGTACAAATGGAGAAACTGCATTTGACTCATTCTCTCCTATCTAAAATTCCATCCAAACACCTTACTTTTCTTCAAAATACTCAATGTATTTAAATGTACTAAATTATGGCCCATTGTAGATCACTGTGGACTATTTTATATATGCAGTTATTTTAAATGCTCTGACACAAAAATAGTTCTACTGGGTGGCATTATGGTTGCTATAACTTTAGTAACGAATATCAAATTCCTCATTAAGGAACTGTGTGTTCAGGATATTTTTGTCTTCTTCCTTTTTTACACAGGTGCACTGTTCTCTGTAACAAGCCACAAGGAATAATTTTCATCTTAACAGATAGAACCATTTGTGAATTGAAGTAACTATATCCTAACAAGGCTTCAAACATTTCCTTATAGATCAATCAACTCCTCAGTCAAACTTCCAAATTTTACAAAAGCCATTCTCTATTTACTACATGCTGCCATCAGAAGTTACAATAAATTATATGTTATTATCCCAGGTTGCCACATGTGTAAAATGTAAAATAAACAGAGATTGCTACCCTATATGGTCTATCACAACAGTGTTGCCTGTATTCTTGTTCTTAGAAATGATATGCTCCTCTATATCACAATGTTCCCTGGGATTATGTGCAGGGTTAATGTTGAAGATCTATATGCTTGGCCTAAGATCTACCAAATATCTTTTTCCCTGTATATAACCCAGTTGTGGAGACCTGCGATGGTCTCGGTTATTGCAAATGGAAACATTACTGATGTGGGGTGATGTTTACACTTATCTGTGGTTGTAGGAATAAGGTTTAGATGTCGGTAAGAAATGATGTGGTCTAAAAATTAAAGGTAGTAGATTCTTTTCTATGTCCAAAACACTATCCCTGGAATGTTGTTTAGGTTTATATTATGAGGTATGATTTCATCATGTTGAGAGGGCTTGGTCAACCTAGATATCAATTGGCCACTACCAACATTAGAGTGTGAATTATTTGACTTTTCACAACATTTATTTATGTTGATAATGACCTCAAGTATATAGATGCAGTTGTACATGGGTAAGAATTTTGAGTGCTTCATTTCCCTTAGAATTTTTGCACAGTATTTTGTGATACTGTGTTAGTTACTCTGTAGGAAGGAGGCTTTTATATTTGCACCAAATTTTCTGAATCCTATGTTTGAGGTGTCTTCAACCATCTGAGTTTTAAGTTTTGAAAGAATAAGTAGAGACATAGGTATAATCTATATATTCTGGGGCATCATCAGGTCTAACTTGATGTACCATCCTTTAAAAATATATTTCATGCCTGGAAAAAGAATGTTTATTATTTTATGTTTCTTTGTGGGAATGTTAGACCAAGTAGTGTCAGTTCTTTGAGAAACTCTCTCTCTCTCTCTCTCTCTCTCTCTCTCTCTCTCTCTATATATATATATATATATATATATATATATATATATATATCTGTAGAGATATATATACATACATATTCATTTGTATTATTATGTGAATTGTAATCCTACCTAATATAAAAATATTACACCTTGCTAATCTTTGAGCAAGCCTTTGTGTATTTCTCTTTTCTCCTTTTGTCTCCTTTTGTATTTCTTTCCCTAAGCCGTAGTAAGAGCTTACATACCTGTGTTTTCAAGAGTTCCTTTGTTGGTTTCCCATATATCTCCTTTATCATGATGTTCACCTCTTAATCCAGAGACATACCCTTGAACAATATAATCCTAGGGATGTGGGAAATAAAGGTAATGTAGGTCTATTTATAAACATTTCATTCACAAACTGTGTAATTTTCCTCAAAATAATGATGAAATATCCGAGTACAGCATGAAACAGAGAAAGTTAGTTGAAAAATAATCTAAGGAAGATTTGCAGATTACTAAAGTAGAAGAGAATATAATACAAATGATACTTGAAGGTATGAAATGATATGTAGAAAACGGATGGAATAGCACTGACCTGTTAAATCTTTGACCTTGATTGTTGTTTGTTTGTTGTTTGTTGCTTGCTTGATATTATTCTTGTGGTTGTTTATGCTTTCTGTTTCCTCTATTAGGTGTTTTCTCATACACTTTAACTGCTCAAGTAAATTACTGTTTTATTATGTTATATTTCTAATATCCTTTCATATTATCACAACAAACTCCAAAGTTGAATCATAAGTAACAAGTTATTTTTACTAATGTCATGGATAAATAATTTTCTCTTTCAAAAAATACATCTTGGTATATAAAGAGGAGAAACAAGCCATACTATAGTAAATGTTCTCAAACCTGAAATTTATTATGTAAACTTATGTTTATAAATTCTTTCATGTCTTCAAAAATGTGAGACCAACACACTGGCAAGAGAACATTGTAGTCAATATGAAAGATTGGATAAAATACACAAGGAATTAGTAATGCAGTTATAAGAGGCACAAAAATAAAATCTGTGAAATAAATGCTTGACTCATAGGGAAAATGGCCCTGAATCTCTGATCTACATCTCTCGGTTGAAAAAGGAATAGAAGGAAATCTCCAGGAACAAAGACAAAATAAGTGATTGTTGGACCAACAATGACAAACTGGAAAATTAATCAAAGCTGCTGTCCAGTGTCACTATCTTAAATATTCTAATGCTCAAAGACTAGAACCCAAGAGAAAGTCCTCAATTAATTCAATTTCCTGGGAAGAGCAATCAATGCAGGACAACCACATCTGTCCTCAAAACTCAAAAGAAACACCTCTACCCAATGAAAATAAGAAACAAAGAGAAGTAGAGAAACTAGAGAAACTTGCAAGAGGAACTGAATGAACTGAAAGTTTATGAAATAAGAAAATATAGCTAAGACTGTGGAGCATGAATGTAATTTACAAGTGTGATGAAAGTAGTTACAATGTTAAGATTACTGTGGACAGTGACACCTTAAATCCTCAGTCTTTAAAATATACAGAAAATGTATGGACTGCACAGCAATACTCAAGAATTAATATAGTCAATTTGGAAACAATATTCACACCTATATCGTTGACTAGAAAAATCAGTTTCATGACATTTCCTCATCTTCCCATGATAGATAGTATGGCCACATTTGACATAATGTGTCATATAAAGTGTGGGTCTTAATTGCAATTCACTGTTTTTTTTTTTTTTTTTTTTTTTGTTCTACCAGGTAAAAAAATAAAAGGGATGACTCTGAAATGTATAGACAATGATAACTAAGACTCTATAGACAATGATAACTAAGACTGTGGATTTATTTTTATTCATTTGTATGAATTAAGTAAGAGCAAATAAAAGACATTAAATATGTGTATGGTGAGGTTCTGACTCAAATTTTAGCAATAAAAGCCAATGTAAAAAACAGGACATTGATGTAAAGAGAGCATTATGAAGCATACTGAAGGGTTTGAAGAGAGAAAATCAGAAATGGAATAAAAAGTTTAAAATGAACTTGATGTTTGCTGGAAATGACAGCATTGACTTTCAGCAGGAAAACAATCTGAACCAATTCACATACTGATTAAAAAGGAGTATGAAGGGGCAAAATGTACATACACCATACAAAATGATGTACCACCTATTCAAATTACAAGGTAAGATATTTCTATTAGTTCCAAGACAAAGGCTGATGTTTTTACACTTAGTGGCCTCAATAACTTCTGTTTTTTAAATTATTTTTATTAGATATTATTTTCATTAGCATTTCAAATGCTGCCCCAATTGTCCCCTATACCCTCCCCCCACCCTGCTCCATTACCCACCCATTTCTACTTCTTGACCCTGGCATTCCCCTGTATGGGGCATATAAAGTTTGCAAGACCAAGATGCCTCTCTTCCTAATGATGGCTGACTAGGCCATCTTCTGCTATATATGCAGCTTGAGACATGAGCTCTGGGGGTACTGATTGTTGTTCCACCTATATGGTTGCAGACCCCTTCAGCTTTTTGGGTAATTTCTCTTGCACCTTCATTGGGGACCGTGTTCTATCCTATAGATGAATGTGGACAAGCTCTTCTGTATTTGCCAGGCTCAAAGAGATAACTATATCAGTGTCCTTTCAGCAAAATCTTGCTGGCATATGCAATGGAGTCTGCATTTGGTGGTTGATTATGGGATGGAACCGTGGATGTGGCAGTCTCTGGATGGTCCATCCTTTTGTCTTAGCTCCAAACTTTGTCTCTGCAACTTCTTCAATGGGTATTTTATTCCCTATTTTGGGGAGGAATGAAGTATCCACGTGTTGGTCTTCCTTCTTGAGTTTCTTGTGTTTTGGAGATTGTATCTTGGGTATTCTACATTTCTGGGCTAATATCCACTTACCAGTGAGTGCATATCAAGTGACTTCTTACATGATTGGGTTACCTCACTCAGGATAATATGTCCCAGATACAACCATTTGCCTAAGAATTTCATAAATTTAGTGTTTTTAATAGCTGAGTAGTACTCCATTGTGTAAATGTACCACATTTCCTGTATCCATTCCTCTGTTTAGGGACATCTGCAATCTTTCCATTTTCAGGCTATTATAAAAAGGCAGTTATGAACATAGTGGAGCATGTGTCCTTATTACCAGTTAGAACATCTTCAGGGTATATGCCCAGGAGAGGTATTGCTAGATCAACCGGTAGTACTGTGTCCAGTTTTCTAAGGAACCAGCAGACTGATTTCCAGGTTGGTTGTACAAGCTTGCAATCCCACCAGCAATGGAGGAGTGTTCCTCTTTCTCCACACCCTTAACAGCATCTGCTGTCACCTGACTTTTGATCCTAGCCATTCTGACTGGAGTGAGATGAACTCTCAGGGTTGTTTTGATTTGCACTTCCTGGTGATTAAGGATGTTGAACATTTTTTTCAAGTGCATCTCAGCCTTTCAGTAATCCTCAGTTGAGAATTTTTTGTTTACCTATAGACCCCATTTTAATGGAGTTATTTGAATTTCTGGAGTTCAGCTTCTTGAGCTCTTTGTATATATTGGATATAAGTCCCCTATCAGATTTAGGGTTGGTCAAAATTCTTTCCCAATCTGTTGGTGTCCTTTCTATCTTATTGACAGTGTCTTTTGCCCTATAGAAGCTTTGAAATTTTATGAGGTCCCATTCGTTGATTCTTGATCTTACAGCACAGGCCACTGCTCTTCTGTTAAGGAATTTTTCCCTGTGCTCATTTCTTCGAGGCTTTCCCCGTTCATTGTCTGTGGTTTTATGTGGAGTTCTTTGATCCACTTAGAATTGAGCATTGTACGAGGAGATAAGAATGTATCACTTCGAGTTCTTCTACATGCTAACTGCAGGTTGTGCCAGCACCATTTTTTGAAAATGTCTTTTTTCCACTGTATGGTTTTAGCTCCTTTGTCAAAGATCAAGTAACCATAGCTGTGTGGGTTTATTTCTGATTCTTCAATTCTGTTCCATTGATCTACTTGTCTGTCACTGTAGCATTACCATCCAGTTTTTATCATAATTGCTCTGTA
>NW_018394083.1:0-1815 GCF_900095145.1 Mus pahari
CTTGACCTTTTTCCCTTACTGCTTTTAATATTCTATCTTTATTTAGTGTATTTGTTGTTCTGATTGTTATGTGTCGGGAGGAATTTCTTTTCTGGACCTGTCTCTTTGGAGTTCTGTAGGCTTCTTGTATGTTCATGGGCATCTCTTTCTTTAGGTTAGGGAAGTTTTCTTCTATAATTTTATTGGAGGTATTTACTGGCCCTTTAAGTTGGGAATCTTCACTCTCTTCTTTACCTATTATCTTTAGGTTTGGTCTTCTCATTGTGTCCTGGATTTCCTGGATGTTTTGGGTTAGGAGCTTTTTGCTTTTTCCTTTCACTGTTGTGTCAATGTTTTCTGTAGTATCTTCTGCACCTGAGATTCTCTCTTCTATCTTTTGTATTCTGTTGGTGATGCTTTCATCTATGANTCCTGGTCTCTTTCCTAGGTTTTCTAACTCCAGGGCTGTCTCCCTTTGTGATTTCTGTATTGTTTCTAGTTCCCCTTTAGATCCTGCATGGTTTTATTCTTTTCCTTTGCCTGTTTGATTATATGTTCTTGTCACTCTTTAAGAGATTTTTGTGTTTCCTCTTTAAGGGGTTCTAGCTGTTTACCTGTGTTCTCCTGTATTTCTTTAAGGGAGTTATTTATGTCCTTATTAATATNCTCTATCATCATCATGAGAAGTGATTTTGATCTGAATCTTGCTTTTCTGGTGTGTTGGGGTATCCAGGACTGGCTGAGGTGGGAGTGCTGGGTTCTGATGATGTTGAGCGTTCTTGGTTTCTCTTAGTAAGGTTCTTAAGTTTGCCTTTCGCCATCTGGTAATCTCTGGCTTTAGTTGTTATAGTTGTCTCTAGCTGGAGCTTCTTCCTCCTGTGTTTCTGTTAGCCTCTGTCAGCAGTCCTGGGAGTCCAGCTCTCTTCTGAGTCTCAGTGGTCAGTGTAGTCTCTGCAGGCAATGTGCATTGTGTTCTGGCATTCAGACCTGCCTCCTGGCTGAAGATGAAGGCCTGAAACAGTGCATGTCCTGGAAGATGTGTTGCCCCTGCAGTCTGTGCGCTCACCTGCACAGTCTGTTCTCTGAGGGACCTGGGACACAAGTTGGCTCCCTCACCTGCTCTGGCAGTCAGACCTCTCCCAGGCAGCCACCTCTCCTCTGGCAGGGAATGTGCCCGGATGCCTGGAGCCCGAAATGGAGGTCTGTCCCAGAATCTTGGTGCTTCTGCCTGCCCCAAAATCTGTGTTGTTTCTTCAGTGTGCGCGATCACCGTCTGCTTTCCACAGGTGACCTGCGCAGACTGGTTTCTGAGGGACCCGGGACACAAGTGTTTGTTTGTTTTTAACATGACCTAAAAACATCTTGTCTGTCCTCTCTAACAGTCATATGTGACCAATGTGGATGATGAGCAGAAGCAGCTATGTACATAAGAAGCTGCTTGGCCTCTGGTTGAAATGTAACTGCTGACCTTTGTTTATGTCTTGCATCTGTCTGCAAGCAAAGTAAATGTAACCAGTGGCAACTGGGTTGGGAGTCTGCTTACAGTCTGCTAGCAGAACAAACTGAGGTTGTGTCAAGGGTGAGAGATAGGTCTGAACTGGCTATAAGACAATGAGAAAATAGGAGAATGAGGAACATCTTCTAGAGCAAGCAGCAGAAGTCCATGAGGTGCCCTGGGATCAGAAGAGAGGACAGAATTCCAATTTCACCTCAGGTGAGGGGCCCAGACAGGGCCAGGGACTGAATCTCTCTCTCTCTTTTTCTCTGTCTCTGTCTCTGTCTGTCTCTCTATTTCTGTCTCTGTGTCTCTGTGTCTCTGTCTCTGTGTCTCTGTCT